>NC_133325.1:64837202-65137202 GCF_042186555.1 Aquarana catesbeiana | reverse complement strand
CTTTACAACCCGTTTACTTTCACTTTCTGCTGGTATGCTGAATGTTGTGTTGCACTACATCCTCCAGTTAGCAGACGGAGAACTATAGTCTGGAAAGCCTATGGACTTCCATGCAGAACACTGAGGATTATTGGAATAGTCTGAAATATCAGCAATACAATACAGGTTCCATAGGACTTTAAGGAGGAAGGGGCGTGGTGGAACAGCTTTTACTAGACTGCCCTGGAAAACTCTTCCTCTTTGCAGCACAGGAGGCGAGGTGTGCACATTGGTCCTGGTTCACATGAATTATCCATGGGGAGACTGACCAGAGCCAGAGACTGAAGCCTGGGTTAGGAGACACCTGCAACAGTGCAGCTTGAACTACAGCTGCACCATTTTTTCATTGAGAATGGTGCATCCCCTCACTGGAGGCATTCTGTGGAGAGACTGAGGAAGCCCCCTTCTACAGCAAGAGTTTAGAGCCGCACCACAGGGACTGGTGAGAGGGTTCGCTGCCCGTTGTTTACACTGACAGTAGTGACTGAGTTCCAGGAGGTAGGACATTAAGTATACTGCACCTATACTGCACCTGTACCACACCTACACTGCAACTTTACTGCATCTTTACCACACTTATACTGCATGTTGGTTTAGTAGAATTGTTAAGTGCACCAACTTTTCTTAAAGAGCTCCATCAATAGCCGGCAGAAGAACAACATAAAGGATTGCCCCTCCCGTAAAACCACCCTGCAAGTCCCCTTTGTCCCATCTCCCATTTCCTTCATTTATATAGACAGTGCACACCCAGTTGGTCTAGGCCTAGCACAGTCACCACCAATGCACTTTGGCAGTATAGTTTCTGTGTTCGGTAAACAAAGCTTTATTACTGCTCATTGCTGCACTTTAGGTGACCTTGCTACTGTTTATACAGATCTGGACATCAAGTGCCTAGTCTTTATTACTGATCATCCTGTAGGCTAAATTTTGTTATTAGCATTGTCAATTCATTTCTATACATACTTTGTTACCAACCACATCAGTTCAGTGTCTTTTCTCTTTGATATCGTATAACTGCTGGGTGCTAATTATTGCTTTCAGGGATTTTCTGTGATAATGCATGCATTGTATACTGAACCTAGTGTGCCAGAAGGGCTGACGTTCTTAAAGAGTTTCAGGCAAAGAACAGAGAACCCATCCTATCCAGTGACTCCTACAGGGGTAGCACTACAAACAAACAAAAAAAGGAATTTGGAGAATTGGAGGAGGCTGAGAGCAATAGAAGATCTTTTTTTTTTTGAGTTATAAACATATACTTAAAGGGGTTGTAAAGGTAAGATTTTTTTTTTTTTTAAATAACAAACATGTTATACTTACCTTCACTGTGCAGCTCGTTCTGCACAGAGTGGCCCCGAACCTGGTCTTCTGGGGTCACTCGGCGGCTGTTTCAGCTCCTCCCCGCAAGCATTAACCACCTTAATGCGAGCTCCCTCGCATGGTGTTGAGTGCTTGCGGGCGCGCTCCCGTGATACAGCCGGCGGCTATAACCGCTCGCTGTATCACTCGGCCCCGCCCCCCGGCGCGCCGCGTCATCGGATGTGATTGACAGCAGCGCGAGCCAATGGCTGCGCTGCTTTCAATCCATCCACTGCAGCCAATCAACGACCAGGCTGAGCTGCAATGAAGATGACGAGAACGAGCAGCGAAGATTCGAGGCGTCAGGTAAGTAAAACGGGGGGGCTGGGGGCGGCGGTATTGTCAAAAGTTTTTTCACCTTAATGCATAGAATGCATTAAGGTGAAAAAATTTTTACCTTTACAACCCCTTTAAATAGAATCGTTTTAGTGTTACTTTAGCTTTCTCCAACTTCCCCCCTCCATCCACCTACCTGTTATGCTGGGGTAAATTCACAATACAGGCTCTCCTTACTTAACAACCAGGATCCGTTCCAATGACCAGGTCGTTAAACGAATTGGTCGTACTGTATTGTGAAAAAAAGGTCTAAACACAAAACTCCAGCCCAATAACGTTGCTTTAATTTGCATACGTACAGAACACAAACGAAAATTCTATACTGTACTGTACAATACAATGATGTATAGCGGGTCGTTAGGGTGGGGAGAGCTGGTCGTAAGTCTGAGTGGTCGTTAAACAGGTAAGTCGTTAAATGAGGAGTATCTGGCAACAATTCGCTGTTCAGGAGTCTGTGCCTGTGCCCCATGCCACCATCTTAGTCCTATTTGGGTTCAAGCAGTCCAGCCCCCCTACTGTGAATGCGCTCCAGTAGCCTCCTGGGATGGGTGACAATATTTCCCAGGGGGCTGTGGGACCAGGACATTTCATTGTGGCCTAGGCTGCAGATGGAGCCACCAGAAATTATGGGGGGGGGTTAGGGGCATAAAGGCAAATTTCTTTTGTGGAATAACATTCTGCTTTAAATATAGATGAGTAGACTAGTCATTAGAGCTAGCTCTCCATGAAAAGAAAACACACTGTGCAGGCTATAAACTGTTTGAACACATAGAACTATGTATTTCATTATGAACTATACTAATTGTGTGCCCTACAAAAGCATTGTATTAGATATCGTTTTGCTTTTGCCCACTGATCATTTATGTAATTTTAGTGTTTTGTGTTTTATTCTGCAAGCCAAGCTGTAATTATAGGCACAAAGATGTACTCTGGTTGTTGTATTGTGAATATAGAAGTGAGTTCTGCCAAACTCTGCTTACTTGGTATATCATTATACTCTGTTTTAAGTGGCACACCATAAATATTATAATTAATGTTGTTATGATTCATTTGAGATTGATATGCCTTTTTTGTTATTCTGCATTGGCTGCTGAACTAGTAGGTTGTGCAATTATTTTCTTTTCTTTTTTAATTTTTTCTAATTTTGGGAAAAACTTTTTTTGTTTGCTGTTTTTTTTATTATGTCCAAGCATTTAACACAGAAGAAAATGCATGTGGTGTTTAGCCTTAAAGTGGTTGTAAAGGCACAAGGTCAAAAACCTTCTGTGTGCAGCAGCCCCTCCAATACTTACCTGAGCCTCTCGATCCAGCGATGTGCATGAGGGTCTTGCCTCTCCGGGACCTCGCACTCCTGATTGGCTTTTGGCAGTAGCAGGAGCCATTGGCTTACACTGCCGTCAATCATAGCCAGTGAGCCAATCAGTGGAGAGAGGGGGTGGGGCCTAGTCTCAGCTCCATGTGTAAATGGGTACACAGAGCCGTGGGTCGGGGGCGCACCTGCTTGGGTGCCCTCAGAGCAAGCTGCCTGCTGTGGGGGCACCCGGTAGGACGGAGGATCTAGGAGTGTCAATGCGGAACTCAAAAAGAGGAGGATCTGGAGGGCTCTGTGCAAAAACATTACACAGAGCAAGTAAGTATATGTTTGTTATTTAAAAAAAAATGTTTTCAGCAGACAGTAGACTGAAGTCCGCTGTCTGCTGATGTCACAGAACCTGTTAAGATTGCGACCACCCATATGCCTGGACACCCGGCTCAGCCTATCCGTGACGGTCACCAGCTCTCTGCTCGGGGAGCTGTGGGAACCAATCGATCTGCAGTGTTAGATCGCTCGGTTCTCAGTGTTAGAGCCGGCGGGAGACACCTAGGTAAGTGTGAAACTGCAAAAACCCCAAACCCAATGCTATTCTTTTAAAGTGGTTGTAAAGCCTTAACATTTTTTACCTTAATGCATTCCTTGCATTAAGGTAAAAATGTTTAGGCGTCAGCATCCCCCCTCACCTCCCTTTTACTTAACTGAGCCCCTATTTGATTCAGCGCTCTGCATGTCTGTAGCTCTTCTCTCCCCTCACTTCCGGGTCTCACGTGACGTAAGAAGGAGGCAGTGCCACCAGGTGACTTAGCCGGGTGGCAGCCAGGAGGCAGAGTGTCTTTTGCATTTTTTCTATTTTTCGTGTCCGGCGGGTGTTGTGATTGATGATGGAGCTACATCGAGGGACACTTTTTTTTTTCCTAATAAAGGACTTATCAAAAACTGTTTCTTGTGGTTTTTAGTTTTTGAGGCTTTTTTGGTGAATGGGTAGGGGAACGATGTACCTGAAACCCATGTACATAAGGGGGGCCGGGATCTGGGGACCCCTTTGTAAAAGGGGGCTTCCAGATTCCAATAAGCACCCCACCCGAAGAACCTGACAACCACAGCCCAGGGTTGTCAGCAAGAGGCCCTTGTCCCCATCAGCATAGAGAAAAACACCCACCGCCCCATGTTGAGGGCATGTGGCCTGGTATTGTTCAGGGGGGGTGCTCGCTCGCCCCCTCCCCTTTCCTGAGCTGTCAGGCTGCATGCTTGGATAAGAGCCTGGTATAGATTTTTTACATTTTGGTTCCCCTTAAAATCCATACAAGACCCGAAGGGCCTGGTATGGACTGGGGGGGGAACCCTATGCCTTTTTTTTTTTTTTTACATTTTTCAATTCCGGGGCAATTGCCAGCATTCTTTATCTTTATATTCATCTGTCAGTAGGGAAGCCCGCTGACAGATGATGACTCATGGTTGTTAAGGACGCGGCTTCCCGGACCGCTGCTTAACAGCCAGCTGTTTCCTCACACAAAATTCAAATCGGTCGATCGTTTTTCGACCGATCCAAATTCTAATCATTCTGAAAAGTTGGAATTCATTAGAAAATTAATGAATTAAATTAATTTTAATGAAAATAAAAAGAAATTTAATGAAAGCTAAACAAAATTAAACAAATTCTGAAACCAAACTAAACTAATTCCATACCGAAACGAAATTAGTAACATAATGAATCTATCCGAAATGAAACAAAACTAATTTTTCCGTTCTGCACACGTTTAATCCATACACAGGAATTACATCATTGGTGGCCATCCGATGGCCAAGGTGGAACATTGTAGGACCTGGAAGAAGTGGTGACTGGGATGGTGGCTGCATCAGATGTAGCAACAACTAAAGGCTGGTATATATGCAGATTTCCAAAACTGTCCCCTCAATGTTGATGATGATTTTTTGAACAACTGAAATTCATGAACTAATCATTTTTTCCTTGTCAAAAGAAGTTTATTGAGTATACAATGTTATAAAGATACATAAAGTAAGTTTACAAGGATCTATAAAGTAAGCTCATTGTTTTACAGTAGGGTTTATATAGGTAAATATCATGAAATTTCAAATATTAAACATTGGGTTCACGTAAACCTAAATTAAAGATATATATCATTTCCTTAGTTACTTTTGTAGGTATTTAAATGATTTATACCTACTATACATATTGTTTACAAGTAGAGTGTATATAGGTCAAATAAATTCTGATAATGAGCTTTAATCGTAAGGTGGAGAAAAGGAAAGAGAAAGAAGAAAAAGGGTTGAAAGGTAGAGGTATGGTCCACAAGGTTGTCCTGCTCGTCAGTTTATTATTCTTTTTAGTTCTCTTTGAAGCCTTAGAATGGGTGTCTCTGTAAGTCATTTAATCTGTTACCATGGCAACAGGACAGAGTCATTGAAGTTTGACAGGAACTGTTGTTTTATCCAAGGATGCCAAAGTTTTTCAAATTTTGGAATTTGAATTTTGATCGATGGCTACCATCTTAGCATGGGACATTGTATTATTCATTCTGTGAATTGTTTCTGCTAGTACCAATGTAGGAGATTTCCATGCCTTGGCCACTGTTTGTTTTGCAGCCGTTATTAGTTGGATCATAAGTTTGAATTGAGAGAGTGTTAACCATTCCGGTTTTAGATTAAGTAAAGTTAAATATGGATCTGGTTGTATTATTTTTTTAAATATTTTAGATGCAATCACGAAGACTTCCTTCCAGAAGGTTTGGATTACTGGGCACGTCCACCATATGTGTAAATATGTGCCTATTTCTGGGCATCCTCGAAAACAAAGAGCTGAGGTATTAGGTGAATATTTTGCCACTCTAGCGGGTACAAGGTACCAGCGAGTTAGGACTTTATAATTTGTCTCCAGTGCTAAGATGTTGGGTGAAGATGACTTAGATGTGAGCCATATGTTAGACCAGTCCGTGTCTTCTAAAGTTCGTCCCAGGTCCTCCTCCCACCTCTGAACGTAAGAGGGTCTATTAAGATTTGCTACTCCATATAATTGATTATAAAGTGATGAAATTGTACCTTTAGCAAATGGATCTTTTGTACAGATTGATTCAAAAATGGATAATTGGGATAATGGTGTATCCCCCTTTAGGAATGGTGTATAGAAATTTTTGATTTGGAGATATCTAAATATCTCAGAGTTTGGTAGATCATATTTTTCTCTAAGCGATGGGAATGAAAGGAATGATTTAGATGCTATGAAGTCATTTAGTGTCTGAATGCCTGATGTTGTCCAAGCTTTAAAAGAATTTGGGTAGATCCATGCCGGATAAAAGGCCGGATTTCTGATAAAAGAAAGGAGAGGATTGTGTGGAGATTGTAACTGATATTTGGTTTTTAGTTTATCCCAGAGAGATAAGAAGTGTTTAGTTATGGGATTATGAATTTTAAAGCGGTCTTTAGGATCAAGCCATAATAAATTTGATATTAATAGAGGGTCACTTTCTGAAGCCTCTATAAATACCCATAATGGGATTTCCTGTTTTGCATGGTATTTGGACAGACTGGCCAAATGTGCTGCTCTGTAGTAGTTAGTAAAATTAGGGTATCCCAGGCCTCCTTTATTTTTGGGAAGATGTAGTGTGTGTATAGGTATACGTGGTTTAGAAGAGCCCCATATAAACGAAGTTGCTCTTTTTTGTACTATTCTCAAAAAATAGGAAGGAATTGGAATAGGGAGGACTCTGAATAGATAAAGCAATTTGGGTAGAATAGTCATTTTGATTGCATTAATCTTCCCTATCCAGGATAAAGGAAGTTGCGACCATTGTTTTATTAGATTTGTGATCTGTCTTAATACAGGAGGATAATTGGTTGAGAATAAGTCAGAATGAGATGCTGTTAAATGAATTCCAAGATATGGGATTGATTTTTCTGCCCATGTGAATGGGAGTGCAGCCCTAGCCGGGATCAATTCCATGTTTGTGAGTGAAATATTAAGCACTAGGCATTTCTTAGGATTAATCATAAGGCCGGATAGGGCTGCAAATCCATCAAGAGCCGGTATTAAGTTAGGACCAGAGACCTGTGGTGATGATAGAAAAAGTAATATATCGTCTGCAAATATACATAATTTGTGTGTAATACCTCCTACTTCAATGCCAGTTATAGTTTGGTTTGTTCTGATGTATTGGGCCATGGGTTCGAATATAAGGGCAAATAATAAGGGAGATAATGGGCAACCCTGTCGGGTACCTCTTTCGAGAACTAATCATTTTTTAATGATTTATGGTGTATATGTATAAATTGTATAATTTAAGGGAACAGCCCTGGTGATCCACATATATCATTTAAAAGGACCACACACCTTTTTTCCAGCAGCAGCCCATGCACTAGTTTGTTTTTATTATTTATTAGACACTTTTTTCTACCTTAGCACGGGCATACAAATATTAGACGAAAGTCTGGACCTGTCACCACCAGATGAGAAATTAGTTCTGCTTTAACTGCAGTAGTGAAAAAGAAAAAAAAAAAAAAGAACAGGAAAAAGTTGTCCTGTCCTGCCAGACAAGGGCTGTGCTGTGTGGCAAAACTGTGTAAATCTCAGAACTGGATAGACAGAACTACAAACAGCTCCCTTATACATATGCCATATGTGTATTTAGCTGTATTAGTTGGAGTTCAGCTTTAAGGTAAGGTTAGGTTTGCCTTTATCTGTGTTCTAATAATGCAGTGAAATAGCATTAAAACTAAGAAACGTTCCAATCTCAGTTCTTTCTATTTCGATTTCTTTAGATTTCACAACACTGTCTAGATCAGGGATCTCAAAACTTTCTAAACAAAGGGCCAGTTTATTGTCCTTCAGACTTTAGGGGGCCAGACTGTGGCCGGCGGAAGTGAAAATTTTCCTGGCATCAGTGGGAGTGAACATCACCACATTTGGTATCGGTGGGAGGAATAGTGCCCCATCGTTGGTATCATTGGGAGGAATAGTGCCCCATTGTTGGTGTCAGTGGGAGAAATGGTGCTCCATTGTTGGCGTAAATAGGCACAATAGTGTCTTGTATCAGTGGGAGGATTAGTGCACCAAGGCACTATAAAGGCAAGTGGATAAAGGCAAGCAAAGGGCCGCATCTGGCCCACGGGCCGCAGTTTGGGGACCACTGGCCTAGATGACACAAGTGCAAGTGTGTTTGTGTCTGCAGCTTTCAGTCTCAGCCGGTTACTCTTTAGCTGTAATAGTACTGAAACCATGAGCTTGTCAATGCTGTCTGGGAACCTGAAGTACAAGTCTGAAAGCTGATTTCTAGGCAGAAATAAATGACAAAGTAACACAGCCCGGTAACCATTAATACATTGTGTATTTTTTAATTACAAGCGGTGTAAGTACCTGGATATGACAGTCTCAGTTCCCTCCGCTGTCTCCAAGCATTGCAAACTCCTGGGCAAGATAGAATACATTAACTCATTACACCCCATGCTCTACTCCCATGAAACCCCCAGGGCTGAAAACACTTTACTTCCATTGCAAAGTGTAGAAGATGCGCTATTTAAACACACACACGTTCCTGGGACCGATCCTATTTAATTTGTTCATAGACGACCTGGAGGATGGGGTAAACAGCTCAATCTCTGTGTTTGCGGACAATACTAAGCTAAGCAGGGCAATAACTTCTCCGCATTATGTGGAAAATTTGCAAGAAGATTTGAACAAATTAATGGGGTGGGCAACTACACGGCAAATGAGGTTTAATGTAGAAAAATGTAAAATAATGCATTTGGGTGGCAAAAACATGAATGAAATCTACTCACTGGGGGGAGAACCTCTGGGGTAACCTAGAATGGAAAAGGATCTGGGGGTCCTAGTAGATGATAGGCTTAGGAATGGCATGCAATGCCAAGCTGCTGCTAACAAAGCCAACAGAATTTTAGCATGCATTAAAAAGGGGATTAACTCCAGAGATAAAACATAGTTACATACATAGTAAGGTTGAATAAAGACACCAGTCCATCCAGTTCAACCTGAGTGAGTGTCTACAATTGTCCCTGTCCCTGTACGTTGTGGCTCATTAAGATGCTAATCTATTATATTATTATTTAATTAAGGTACCCATAGAGCGCCGTCAATTTTACACAGCACTCCACACATACATTGCACACTCACTTCTGTCCCTACCCTCAAGGAGCCCACAATCCAAGGTCCCCAATTCATATTCATATACTAGGGCCAATTTTTGGACAGAAGCCAATTAACCTACCAGCATGTCTTTGGAGCATGGGAAGAACCCGGAGTACCCGGAGGAAACCCACGCAGGCACAGGGAGAACATGCAAACTCCAGGCAGGTAGTATCGTGGTTGGGATTCAAACCAGCGACCCTTTTTACTGCTAGGCGAGACCCACTACACCAGTGTGCTGCCAAAACGATAATTCTCCCACTCAACAAGACTCTGGTCCGGCCGCACCTGGAGTATGCTGTCCAGTTCTGGGCACCAGTCCTCAGGAAGGATGTACTGGAACTGGAGCGAGTACAAAGAAGGGCAACAAAGCTAATTAAGGGACTGGAGGATATCAGCTATGGGGAAGGACTACAAGCACTGAACTTATTCTCTCTGGAGAAGAGACGTTTGAGAGGGGATATGATTTAGATGTACAAATACCGTACTGGTGACCCCACAATAGGGATAAAACTCTTCCGCAAAGGGGAATTTAAAAATACACGCGGCCCTTCACTAAAATTAGAAGATAAGCGGTTTAACCATAAACTGCGTAGAGGGTTTACTGTAAGAGCGGTAAGGATGTGGAATTCTCTTCCACAGGCAGTGGTTTCAGCGGGGGGCATCGATAATTTCAAAAAACTATTAGATAGGCACCTGAGAGACCACAACATACAGGGATATACAATGTAATACTGACATAAAAACACACCTACAGGTTGGACTTGATGGAACTTGTATCTTTTTTCAACCTCACCAACTATGTAACTATGTATGTGACTATGTAACATGCACTGTGTTAAAAAAAACAAAAACAAAACTATGTAACATGCAATGCACCATGCAATCTTTTCACCATCATGTGTATGTTCTACCCAATCCACATATGCTCTATAACGGGGGTCAGCAACCTGTAGATCGTGATCTACCAGCAGATTGCTGACAGGTGACTGGTAGATCGCGGTCTGGGCTTGCTGACCCACCATTCCAGAGCATCAAACAGAGTGCAATACAGAGGGATTACTTGTAAGTTGGAGCTGCAGTTGGGAACAAGAGCCGCATAAGCCGATGCAGTGGCTCCTGTCCCATGCGGAGTGATACCAACTGCTCTTCACCTCTTTTCCAGTCTCCAGAGTGGTGCCAACAGCAGAAAGAAGAGATCCTCAGGTCAGTGTGAAGTGATATATAATAGTATAAGGCTGCTTTCCTTCTCTGAGCTGGCCACTCAGCTGTCGGCTAATTGCCAGCTCCCATCTCTCTCCACAGTTACCCAGCTGTTGTTGATTCTGCTCGTCAGTCCTGCCTACTTAAAGTCATCCAGCTCACCTGATCTCTGCCTTCGCCTTTGTCAACATCACAGAGACTTTCTCCTGTGTTCCTGTTGAAGACTTGCTCGGCTGACGTTCCTTCTGGCTCCTGATCCTGCTTGCTGTACTACTACGTTTATCTCTGGCTCTCTGACATTTGCTTGGCTGACTACCCGATCCGGTTACTGAACTCTGGCTTGTTTTGACTACGCTTACTTTGTTTACCTTATTATTATTATTATTATTATTATTAAACAAGTGTGATTTAACTATACTTCTGTCTCTGTCTGATTCATGGTTCCTGATAGTTGTGCTGCGGTTTACCCACACCGAGGGTGCAGTGCAATGTACCTGCAGCTTTCCTGCTGGTTTTCTGCACTAAGCCATAGACTTTAATTATATCCTGCGGGTTTGGTGCACTTTCTGAATGCAGGAGTTTTCGTGTGCTTTCAAAAAGTGCACCTCACCTACAGAATATAATAGAAGTCTATGGCAAAGCACAGAAAACCCAGGAAAGTTGCAGATGCACTGCCCTGCACCAGTGGAGCCGTGCAATGCACGCGATTGCGATATAGTAGTACAGCAATTAGAGGTTTTAGGCCCCTTTCACACGGTCGGACCGTTCAGGGCCGCCTGTCGGTTTTGACGGCGGACCTGAACGGGCGCTCCATGTTAGCCTATGGAGCGACGGATCTCAGCGGAGACATGTCCGCTGACATCCGACCCGATCCACTAAAAGCAGACGGATGGCCCTACGTTCAGATCCGTCGCTGGCGGATCGGATTAGGTGAGATCTGATGAACACAGACATGCTGTCCGTTTTCGTCTGATCTCTCCATAGGCAGCAGCGGCGCTCAACAAGCCCCCCCCTGCTCAGTGAGCAGAGAGGGACCTGTCATCCGCCAGCTCAGCGGAGATCAACGGAGAGATCTCCCGCTGAGCCGGCGGACCGAGGCGGACTCCGTGGATGCGGAGTCCGCCTCGTGTGAAAGGGGCCTAAATGAGGTGTGAGGAAGCAACACTGTGCCCGGTGATCTTTGACTTTTTCCATGTTGTTCAGGTAGATCTCCACCTATTTAAGGTTGCCTACCCCTGCTCTATAATTACTATACTCTGATATACATCATATTTTACATATTTCATACTTCCCTTAATATACATTTTAATGTAAGTCTTATATCTCAAACTGTTCCAATATACCTTTAACTGTACATTATATAATCCATAATATACACTATATTGCCAAAAAATATTGGGACACTACTCCAAATCATTGGATTCAGGTGTTCCAATCACCTCAATGCTCACAGGTGTATAAAATCAAGCCCCTCGGCATGCAGATGGCTTCTACAAAGATTTGTGAAAGAATGGGTTGCTCTCAGGAACTCAGTGGATTCAAGCGTAGTAGGTTGCCACCTGTGCAATAAGTCCATCTGTGACATTTCCTTGCTACTAAATATTCCACGGTCAACTGTTAGTGGGATTATAACAAAGTGGAAGCAAGTGGGAACAACAGCAACTAAGCCATGAATTGGTAGGCAGGCCATGTAAAATTATAGAGTGGAGTCAGCACATGCTGAAGCACACAGTGCACAGAAGTTGGCAACTGTCTGCAGGGTCAATAGCTACAGACCTCCAAACTTCATGTGGCCTACAGATTAGCACATCAACAGTGCATAGAGAGCTTCATTGAATGGGTTTCCATGGCTGAGCAGCTGCATCCAAGCCTTACATCACCAAGTGCAATGCAATGTGTCGGATGCAGCGTTGTAAAGCACGCCACTACTGGACTCTAGAGCAGCGGAAACATGTTCTCTGGAGTGATGGAACACGCTGCTCTGTCTGGCAATCCGATGGACATGTCTGGGTTTGGCAGTTGCCAGGAGAACGGTACTTGTCTGACTGCATTGAGCCGAGCGCAGGGGCGGATCCGGGGGTGGGGGGTGGGGGGGGGGTTAATTGCTCCCCCCCAGAAAATATTGCTGACTCTGATGCTGAGCACACCTTGAGAATTCAGAGCCACAGTCGGGACAACTTACAGACATCAGCATTAGGAATTACTGCCCACACACTCGGGACTGCACTCTCCGCCCCCTGTACCTCCCCCAGCAGTTTTCCAGCCTCTTTCCTGCAGGCTGCTGCTTCAGTGGGAGGGAAGGGGATGTGCCTGACCCCCGAGACTGCCTGGAAGAGGGAGGTGTGAGCAGCTGAGCAGAGGGAGCCGAGTGACTGAACTTCCTGGAGGTAAGCTCAGCTATCAGTACATCGTGGGTTAGTTTACAGGTGCCTCTATGCTGAGTCTGCTGAGTTACTGCAGCTTAGCATATAGGAGCTGTTAGCTGACAAATGGGATTGCATCTTTTCATGTGGCACAGTGAGAAATTGGGCTCATTAAAGCATTGTGACTGCCCCCTGCTGTGTGCCCTCCTGATCCCCCCCAGTGTGTGCCCTCCTGATTCCCCCAGTGTGTGCCCTCCTGACTCCCCCAATGTGTGCTCTTCTGACCCCCCCCAGTGTGTGCCCTCCCAACCCCTCCCCCAGTGTATGCCCTCTTGACCTCCCTGGTGTGTGCCCTCCTGACCCTGTACTGTGCTCTCCTGACCTCCCCAGTGTGTGCCCTCCTGACCCCATATTGTGCTCTCCTGACCTCCCTGGTGTGTGCCCTCCTGACCGTGTACTGTGCTCTCCTGACCTCCCTGGTGTGTGCCCTCCTGACCCCATACTGTGCTCTCCTGACCTCCCTGGTGTGTGCCCTCCTGACCCCGTACTGTGCTCTCTTGACCTCCCTGGTGTGTGCCCTCCTGACCCCGTACTGTGCTCTCCTGACCTCCCTGGTGTGTGCCATCCTGACCCCATCCTGTGCTCTCCTGACCCCCCCGATGTGTGCCCTCCTGACCCCATCCTGTGCTCTCCTGACCCCCCCGGCATGTGCCCTTCTGACCCCATACTGTGCTCTCCTGACCTCCCTGGTGTGTGCCCTCCTGACCCCATACTGTGCTCTCTTGACCTCCCTGGTGTGTGCCCTCCTGACCCCATCTGGTCCTCTCCTGACCCCCCCGGTGTGTGCCCTCCTGACCTCGTACTGTGCTCCCCTGACCTCCCTGGTGTGTGCCCTCCTGACCCCGTACTGTGCTCTCTTGACCTCCCCAGTGTGTGCCCTCCTGACCCCCGTACTGTGCTCCCCTGACTTCCCTGGTTTGTGCCCTCCTGACCCCATACTGTGCCCTCCTGACCTCCCTTGTGTGTGCCATCCTGACCTCGTACTGTGCCCTCCTGACCTCCCTTGTGTGTGCCATCCTGACCTCCCTGTTGTGTGCTCTCCTAACCTCCCTAGTGTGTGCTCTACTGACCCCTCCCCAGTTCTGTAAGCAACACCTTATTTTCTGGTAGTGCCCCTCCCGAGACTAGACTCTGGATCCACCCCTGGCCAAGCGTAAAGATTGGTGAACGGGGATTATGGTGTGGGGTTGTTTTTTAGGGGTTGGGCTTGGCCCTGTAGTTCCAGTGAAGGGAACTCTTAAGCTTCAGCATACCAAGACATTTTGGACAATTTCATGCTCCCAACTTTGTGGGAACAGTTTGGGGATGGCCCCTTCCTGCTCCAACATGACTGCGCGCCAGTGCACAAAGCAAGGTCCATAAAGACATGGATGAGCAAGTTTGGGGTGGAGGCACTTGACTGGCCTGTACAGAGTCCTGATTTCAACCAGATAGAACACCTTTGGGATGAATTGGAGTGGAAACTGCGAGCCAGACCTTCTCATCCAACATCAGTGCCTGACCTCACAAATGCGCTTCTGGAAGAATGGTCAAACATTGCCATAGACACACTTCTAAACCTTGTGGACAGCCTTCCCAGAAGAGTTGAAGCTGTTATAAATGCAAAGAGTGGGCCAACTCAATATTGAACCCTACGGACGAAGACTGGGATGCCATTATAGTTCATCTGCATGTAAAGGCAGGCATCCCAATACTTTTGGCAATATAGTGTATTAGATCTATGATATATATAAAATAAAGGTTTGGTGTCACTCCAACCTCACCTCCATCCCCAATACAATACATATATACAAAGGATTCACCCTGGGACTTTAAATGAGGTGAGTATGGTTAGCCAAGAAACATATCATGAGTATATAATAAAAAATAGATTTATTGCAAATTGTCGTGGCAATAGTCAGGCATCAATAGTTTTTGACGTGTTTCGCAAGACCACGCTCACTCTTCGGGGTAGATGCTTTAAAATATCTGTAATACAAGTAGTAAACTAAATAAATGTATGTTGCACAAAATTTGCAGAGAGGTGAGTGATCATAGGGGTCTGGAAATGAGCCTCCATACTCACCAATGGGCTGGGCCAGGTCAACAATCACTGATTTCACAGGCGGCGGCAGTGACAGACATCCAGCACGGGAGCTGAGGGGGCGGAGCAACAGGCAACCTCAATGGGGGAGCAACCGGAGAATTGACATGGCTTTGATATCACATTGTCCATGATGAATGACTGCTGAAAATTATTTAAAAAAGTATATGTGTATGTCAAAAGGACCCTGCAAGTGCATAAAAAACTTAATGCAGCTTAATGCAGTAAATTAGTATGCATATGAATATACATGAACCAGCATGGGGTAAATGCTGGTATGGATTAGGGGGACTGAAGGGGCAGCAAATTATCTTGTTGTAAATATGTGAAAGGATATTAGCAAGTTGTGTGCACGTGCTATGTGGGTAAAAATAAAGTGAGATATAAAGGACAATTAAACTGGAGTGTGAGCTGAACTAAAGAACAACGGTGATTACCTGAGTGAAGTGTAAAAACCGGAGGATGATGTCTTCCCCTCGTGGAGGTGTAACTGTTGTGTCAGGTTGTAAATGGGAAACACCGCCATGTCAAGCTCCAACGAGATAATTTGCTGTCCCTTCAGTTCCCCTAGTCCATACCAGCATTTACCCCATGCTGGTTCATGTATATTCATATGCATACTAATTTACTGCATTAAGTTTATCTGCACTTGCAGTGTCTTTTTGACATTCCCATATACTTTTTTGAATACTTTTCAGCAGTCATTCATCATGGACAATGTGAGACCCCTAGGTACACTTGCACCTATCAAAGCCATGTCGGTTCTCCGGTTGCTCCCCACTTGGGGTTGCCTGTTGCTCCGCCCCCTCAGCTCCCGTGCTGGATGTCTGTCGCTGCTGCCGCCTGTGGAATCAGTGATTGTTGACCTGCCCCAGACCATTGGTGTCCCATTGGGGTCCCATTTCCAGACCCCTATGATCACTCACCTCTCTGCAAATTTTGTGCAACATACATTAATTTAGTTTACTACTTGTATTACAGATATATTAAAGCATCTACCCCTGAAGAACGAGCGTGGTCTTGCGAAACGCGTTGGGTACTACTGATGCCTGCATATAATTTTAATACCTGTATACTGTCCTTTTATATACGATCTATTTATCAATGTATGTTGATTGTTCTCTTCTTATTCTGTTTGTATACCTTATTGACCTGCATTTACTGCTGTTGCGTTGCACATGCATGACAATTTGCAATAAATCTATTTTTTATATACTCATGATATGTTTCTTGGCTAACCATACTCACTTCATTTAACGTTCCAGGGTGAATCCTTTATATATATATATATATATATATATATATATATATATATGTATATATATATATATATATATATATATATATATATATATATATATATATATATATATATATATATATATATATATATATATATATATAAAGGATTCATATATACACATATATGATATATACTGTGCTGTAGGTTATATAATCCACCCATCTACAATCTACCCTTCTACAATATGCACTGTGCTGTATGTTATATAATCCAACCAGCTACAATATACACTTCATTTTATGTTATATAATCTACCTGTCTGCAATATAAATTATAACATAAAGCGAGATTTGAATGGCCTTATTTGGGTGGTACCACATTCATTTAAGACGATATATACAAAAGACCTGAAAAGTTGGATTTTACTGGTACCAGAAAGGAACAACTACATAGATTGTATAAAAAATATATTTTATTTCAAACCATTAAAAAATGAATAAAAACATGTATGCACAATATCCTGTGCTATGGCCAGATTAATACAACAAGGAGTTGCACTGTTTACATATTATACTTTGCGGGTCCAATGTAGAAGGTTAACGCATTTTGCCTAATGGCTTCCTCAGGGCCTTATCATCTTGGTTGCAAAAGTAGCAGAATGGCCTAGCCAAAAGAAAGTGCACAGTGAACAACAAGAATTACCGTATATACAGTATATATAGGTCTGCTACTTTTGCAACCAAGATGATAAGGTCCTGAAGAAGCCATTAGGAGAAACGTGTTGGCCTTCCACATTGGACATGCAAATTATAATGTGTAAACAGTGCGATTCCTTGTTGTATTAATCTGGCCATATCACCGGATATTATGCATACATGTTTTTATTCATTTTTTAATGGTTTGAAATAAAATATATTTTTTATACAATCTTTGTAGTCATTCCCTTCTGGTACCAGTAAAGTCCAACTTTTCAGGTCTTTTGAATATAAATGATACTGTATGGTATATATACCCTTCTATAATATACACTGTGCTGTAAATTATATATTCAAACCAGTTACAATATACGCTATGCTGTATGTTATATAGTTTAAAACCCTTCTACAAAATACACTGTGCTAAATGTTATATAATCCACACTGCTACAATGTACACTCACCATGCAGCCTTAAAACACATTTTGATGAATGTTATATAATCCACATTGCTCTAATATTCACATTGCTTTACATTATATAATCTGCACCACCTCAAAGCACACTGCTGAACATAATATAATGTTCCAAGTTTGTTAACCCCAGCTCTCTGGTGTACTGGTATACTGTGTATGTATGTATATATATATATATATATATATATATATATAATAAAAAAGAATACAGAATCAGAAAGTTAGACTATTTTAAGTGTATTCAGCGGGAGAATCTTTGTGACAATGAGTTTCTGTTTTGTCAGCTTTATAATCCGAACACATTATGTTATTCTACCGTGCTCGCAGTGCTGAAGCTATGTTCGGATATATATTTTATCTGGGTGCCGTCTGCCCTTACACTGGCTTGATCCTGAACATGTTTTTTGCCAAGCCCTGTCAATTATTTTATTTTAATCTTTCCTCCCGGCTGATATATAAAAAAAAAAAAACCTTACAGTATTCTTTTTTCCTCTCACAGCATTTTGTCATTGTCAATTTTTATATTTCCCGATGTCTGCTAATGTTCTCTCTAAGCTCTTCCAGACTCAGAATTTCAATATTCTTGACTGGTGTATGGCTGATGTGTTGTCTGCCACCACCCACTAGCCCCACCCCTCTTTACTAACCAATAACTACCTAGTAAAGAAATACACAACTCCTTCTGGATTAAATGGCCATATGGCCCCTTTATTAAAAACCATAACAAAATGTTTTATACAAAATAAATTCCTTTATAGATAGATAGATAGATAGATAGATAGATAGATAGATAGATAGATAGATAGATAGATAGATAGATAGATAGATAACCCAACTTTTTGTACCTGCTTTAACTGCTATGTCTAAGGTTCCTGAAGGAAGGTTTTCTATCGCATCGGCTGTACCACCACCACCTAGGCATCCTGGCCCCTAGCCGCGATTCCACCAGCTCAGGGACAAACTATTACCAACTTTTTGCCCAATGCAGCCCGATGACCGATAGCCCATTATTTCCATGATAGGGAAGGTACCCATACCGAGATAGGCCCAACCAGGCTCCCTGTGCGGCGTCTCATCCTGGGGGGTCACATCGGGGCTGAAGCGCGCAGGGGGCCGAGACCTCCTCACACATGGCGACACAGGGGCAGGAGTAGCAGGTCCCTGCCTCGACCCCTGAAGCACAGCAGACAGCTGGGAATTCAGCCGCTGCGGACCATTAGCCAGGGCAGCTGAGCGCAGCTGCCCCAGGAGTCTCTCCAGATCCTCCATAATGTGAGCAGCACAGAAAGAAAGAAAAAACTTTCTGTGCTGTTACCTCTCTGTTCTGGTGCCCCCAACTAATGAAGCTACCACCCCCGCCCCCCAAGCATAATCCAATACCCAGGCCGCACCCCCTACCCTTCCATTGCTCCAGTGTAAGCCAACCCTTCCCCCCCTGACCTGTACATACACAGGAACTGGTCCGTGCAACCTGCCCAGCGACCCCCAGTCATGTGGGCCCTACACCTAGGCTCCCTTTGCTCCAGGCCTTTTCTGTATGTTTGGTCAATTTCACATCAGGGCCTTCCAATGGTGCAAAATGTATTTCTGTTTTCATCCCTTCAAATTGAATAATGAAATGAAAAATGATGCTCTCCAGGGTAATTATAAGCATTACACTTTCTGCAAACATCAATGCTTACTAGCTTCTTTTCTGGAGATACTATGCTAAGCCATCACAGTGGCTTTCTCTAAATCTAAAGTTAGAGGCAACACCCAGCACCCCTGTAGATGAAAGGCTAAAATAGCAACACCAAGTTAAAGAGGAATTCCAGGTATAGATGTTTTATACATAGCTACATTCTTCCAGGTTGGAGCAATGTAGCTATGTATATGCCATGCCAGGGGCATTGGCTAGGTATGGTATGTACATTGTTACATAGTTAGTCTGGTTGAAAAAAGATAAAAGTTGTCAGGACCAGGATCTGAACTGTATTCTTTTTTTTTTAAATCAAAAATATGTTTATTGAGCCACCAGAGACAAAATACATATCATGCAACCAAGCATTAAAAATGACATAATATAAATTATAACATCAGAATCAAAAAAGTAATTTTGTCCGATTATGTATCATGCAAATTGAAATGATTACAAGAGTGGCATCAAATAAAATTTTTTTCCCATTAATGTAGAGAAAAACCATGTGGTGTAAGAGAATCAAAATTCTCCAACCCAACACATCAACCAGATGACCAACTGGCCATCTAACCAAAAACCCTGCTCCTGGTCTGCTCGAGTAGGAACACTTTCATTGAGGCAACATACAAATACACCCACTATCACACCTGTTAATCCATGTTCTTTAAACCTGTAGTAATCTATGCATAATTAGTTGTGGGGGTGCCAGTCCAAGGGAGTCCAGCCATGCCTGCCATATGGAGCTGAATTTCCGAGATGCATTTCTATGCTGATATGTTAAGTGTTCCCTGACCAGGATATAATTCACCTGCTCTATCCATTGTTTTTTAGTTGGAACATTTAAGGATAACCAAAATCTAGCTACCATCTTACGAGCCAAATATAACAATCTTGTTACTGCTATATTAATGGGGGGGGATATATTTCTTCATCTACTGCTCCCAAGATGCATATCAGGGGGTCCAAAGGGACCCTAATTTGGAATACTGAGGAAATTACCTCTGTAACATCACCCCAATAACGATGCAGTTTGGGGCAACGCCACATCAGGTAGATCAATGATCCCTCCTCTCCACAACGTTTAGGACATAGGGAAGAGTCTCTTCTACCCCATTGATATAATTGTATTGGTGTGCGATAAGCCCTATGTAATAGGAATAGATGTTAAAAAGTCTATGTGATTGTGAGACTGAGGTCACCGGCCCTGTCTGAAGACACATGTCCCATATGTCATCACTCACTTCCCCCAGGTCTGCCACCCAGCCCCGTCTACTTGGCAGCGTTGTAGTATCTTGTAAGGCTAACAACAAATTCGAGTATATATGAGATATTAGGCCCTTTTTTTCCTGCCCGAAGAAAATATCATTTATTAGGGGATGAGTGGCAAGTGAGAGATCAATTGTCTGGCCCTGAGCTTGAAGAGCATGCCGTATCTGAAGGTACCGGTAAAATTGATGTCTAGGGAGATTGAATTCTGACTGTAGCTCCATAAAAGATTTTAACATCTTCTGGTTAAATAATTGAGATATGTTAATAATTCCGGCATTCTTCCAAAGTTGGAAACCGTCTAACTTATATACTTCTGTTAAATTTGGATTATCCCATAGAGGAGTTTCTGCTAAAAAACCCAGAATTTTCAGACTAGATTTGACCGTAGACCATAATTTTTTCAGAAGAATGACAGTGGGCGCTGTTCGTGGCAGATGTGGTAATCCCGCCTCCAAGTTCGCCAGTACTGATGAATTTAGTGTTCCAGTTCGCAGCATGCTTTCGACCGAGTCAGAGTCGCTCAACAACCCCATACCGCTTAATTGTGGTAGTTGGGAGGCATGGAAATATAGTTTAGGGTTAGGGACTGCAGCTCCTCCCCGACCTTTACCATACTGCAAAGTGGAGAGACTTATTCTAGCAATTTTTTTTCTCCATATCAGAGATCTAAACAATGTTTCAATACGATTGAACAATCTGCGGGGTATCCATTGTGGAGAATTGTGCATGACGTATAATAGTTGGGGTCCCCAGACCATTTTGATTAGATTTATTCTACCAATTACTGATAATGGGAGTTTACACCAAGTATTACATGTCGTTTGAAGCCTTTTAAAAAGGGGTAATAGGTTATCCTCTAAGTATTTTTTTGGATCAACCGATATTTGCACTCCTAAATATTTAAATGAGGAAATTACTTTAAGAGATTGGGCACTAGCCGGTAGGATAATTGTTGGTTCATCAACCGGAAGAATAACCGATTTACTCCAATTAATGGAAAATCCTGATAAGGAACCAAACTGCTGTATTATCTGCATCACATTCGTAAGAGAAGCATCCACGTCCCCCAGTTAGAGCAAAGTATCGTCCGCGTAAAGGGAGATCTTATCGGACACTGGTCCCCTGACAAATCCCACAACGGACTGTGAGGATCTTATCACGGACGCTAGTGGTTCAAGGGCTAACACAAATAACAGGGGCAAAAGTGGACACCCCTGTCTCGTACCCCTGAAAAGGGGGAACGAATCTGAAAGATCCCCATTCACGCGGATCCTAGCAGTGGGAGCTGAATACAGCAGCTTGACCCATTTAATGAAATTATCTCCTAGGCCGAAACGCTTCAGAATTACCCATAAATAAGGCCATTCAACACTATCGAAAGCCTTAGCGGAGTCTAACGATAAAATTGCTCTCTTGCCTGGATTATCAACAGGAATCTGAAGGTTAAGAAAGAGTCGTCTAATGTTAAAATCTCGATGGGATAAACCCTGATTGGTCTCTATGGACCACCTTATGAATAACTTTAGCTAATCTAGTGGCCAAAACCCTTGCTAGAAGTTTTACATCAGTTGTTAACAGCGATATGGGTCTATAAGAGAGTGGGCCTCTTTACCAGGTTTAAGAAGGAGGACAATAATTGCTTCGTTCATGGATTGGGGCAGCCTTGCTAATTTTTTAGCATCTTCAAATACCTCCTTCAAATGTAACAGTAGCGTTTCAGAATATCGCTTGTAAACCTCCGCCGGCAAGCCATCCGAACCTGGAGACTTGCCAGGAGAGGTGAGCCTGAACTGTATTCTTGATGAGCCACCTGAGATGCAGGACAGTACTCTGATCCTTTGGAAAAATCCTGCCTTGTGCTTTGTATCTTGTGAACCTTGAACTCTTTGCTCCACCTATGAACTTCCTATTTAATCCATGCCTTTGCACTTCCTGTTTGACAGATTATTGTATCCTCTCCAGCCAATATGTCGCTCTAGTCCCTTCAGCTGCCATCCGTATCGTCGCTACTACTCGTTACCAACCTTGGCTTCCATGACTATGCTTCTGCTTGATTCCAACTAAGGGTGGACTCAGGCATGTTCGCAACTCCACGTGCCCGAGCCCACCAGTAAGCTGACACTGCGCAGTGCTAATCACAGGCAGTGGAACATTTCCCGATTCGCGGCTGCACAGATCGGGAAATGTCTCACTGCCTGTGATTAGCGCTGTGCAGTGTAAGCTTCCTGGCGGGTGCGGGCACGTGGAGTTGCGAACACGCCTGAGTTCATCCTTAATCCCAATCTAAATCACCTGTTACCGACCTTTGGCTTGTTTACTGATTCCAACCTGCTATATCTGCTACTGGACCCCAGCTTGCTCACTTCCTTGTGTCCGTCTAAATAAACCAAAAAAAAAAAAAACACGCACAAATAGAAGTCTTCCATATACACAATCCTATAACCAACATTAATCCAGGGGAAGGCAAAAAACCCAATAAAGCATGATCCAATTTGCTCCAGAGGGAGGAAAAAATTCCTTCCCAATTTCCCAGGAAGCAGTCGGATATTCCCTGGATTAACTACTCCTGGTGTTATTACCTATAAACTTGAGTATCTAGTTATACTGTTGTAGCGCTAAAGGAGCTACTGGAAATTTGTCCAGGTTCTAATCCCACTTGGATTGCCTCGTAGCCAGGCACACAATCTCAGCCACACTTTTCCTCAATTGCACATCTAGGGGTGTTGTTTTTGTTGTGTTTGTTGTTTTTATTTTTAAAGAACCTGGATAGGGTTGACGGATCTGAGTGGGATACTCCCAAAACAGAAACTATGTACAGGCTGAGGACAGCAAACTCCTTTGTGAAAATCTGAAGCAGAAGTCCTTGCATATAGCAAGCTGTGGGCTTGGATTGTAGTAGAAGCAGTAAAATACACTCTTCTTTCTTTAGAGCAATAGTCTCTTCACAAGGAATTAGATAAATTAAGCTCTTCAGGACACCAGCCAATGTCCCCTTTGACAAACACACAGCTGACTCTTTAGCACAAGAGGGTTGACAGCAGCCCAAAAGTCTTCAAGATCTCTAAGCAAACTGTACTCACAAAATGTCCAGGGACAGTTAATCGCCTCCTTCCAACTTCAGTGATACCAGACTAGATCTTCAGCAGACAGACCCTCAGTTAGCTCTCTGTAGCTTGAGCATCCAAAAAAACACATGGCAGAGTTGCCCTGGAGGGCACCAAGCCCTCCAGGCTGGACTGATCCTCTCCTGGAAAAGACCAGTGTGCTCAGATAATATATACAGTCTCCCAGCAGCCTTCAGGGCCCTGTTCCCTGGGATTGGCCAGAGCTGTATTCATGCTGCCATCTGGATAGCTCCACACCAATAGTCCAGAAAGTTTTACTGATTTTTGGAAAGAAGAGGGAGCTATCAGACTGGCAGCAGCTGAAAACACTGAACTAATCAATTGCAGCCACACTGAATACAGCGAGGCAAGCTAAATTTACGTAATCAACACCCACACACAGTTCCATTGAACACAGTGAGCCTGTACTAAATCTAACTGATCCTAACACCTATCTAGGAGGGTGCTACACTGTATTTTGTGCATTTTGGAAAGAATCCAGGCCTTTTTTTAAAACAATCTAGTGAGCTGGACAGAACCAGCTCTTGGGGGAGCCATTTTCACAGCTCTGAT
The DNA here is from genome assembly GCF_042186555.1 of Aquarana catesbeiana. NCBI lineage: Eukaryota > Metazoa > Chordata > Amphibia > Anura > Ranidae > Aquarana > Aquarana catesbeiana. The sequence continues at coordinate 65,113,255 of NC_133325.1, read as the reverse complement.
TGTGATCAAGCCTTTCCAAATTTGTAGGTTAAACATCTTTTCTTCCAGGTGTAAAGATTGCCCCTTGTCCTCTATAATGACCTGAAAGTGAATAACTCCAGACCAAGTTCATTATATGGACCACTTAATTATTTATACATGGTGATCATATCCCCCCTTAATCTCCTCTTCTCAAGAGAGAATAAATTCAGTTCCTCTAATCTATCCTCATAGCTGAGCTCCTCCATGCCTCTTATCAGTGTGGTTGCCCTTCTCTGCTCCTTGTCCAGTTCCCCAATATCCATTTTGTTAGTTGGTGCCCAAAACATCGAAACTGGATATTCCAGATGAGGTCTTACTAATGATTTGTACAAGGGCAAAATAATGTCTCTCTCGCTCTGCAATCCGTATCTCTTTTAATACAAGAAAGGATTTTGCTAACTTTAGAAACTGCAGCATGACATTAGCTTATGATCACCCAGATTCTTCTCCATCATTGACTCCCCCAGTTGTACCCCCCTAGTATGTATGATACATGCATATTCTTAGTCCCCAAGTGCATAACTTTACATTTATCAACATTCAACGTCATTTACCACATAGTTGCCCAATTAAGCAATGCATTGAGGTCGGCTTGTAAGTTGGAGACATCATGTACGGACGTTATTCCATTGCATAGTTTGGTGTCATCTGCAAACACTGAAATGGTACTTTTAATCCCAGACCTTATATCATTAATAATTGTATTAAAAAGAAAGGGTCCCAACACTGAACCTTGGGGTACACCGCTGATAACCTCACACCATTCAGAGTAATATTCATAAACCACTTCCTGACCAGCCGCTGTAGTTATACTGCGGCAGGTGGCTCCCCTGGGCGAGCCGTCGTAGCTGTATGTTGGCTCTTTAAGACACTGTAGCAGGCGCGCAGCATGTCCCCAGAGCCAATGCACGTGCTCGGCGGGCACGATGGCCGCCGGGCACCCACGATCACTCGTGACAGAACGAGAGCCGGGATCTGTGTGTAAAAAAAAAAAACACAAATCCTGGTTCTGTCAGGGGAGAGAAGACAGATCGTGTGTTCCTACTAAGTATGAACAATGATCTCTCTCCTCCTCTAGTCAGCCACATTCCCCCCACAGTTAGAAACACACATAGGGAACACAGTTAGCCACTTGATCGCCCCCTAGTGTTAACTTCTTCCCTGCCAGTGAAATTTATACAGTAATCAGTGGCTATTTTTAGCTTTGATCTCTCTATACATGTCACTGGTCCCAAAAAAGTATCAAAAGTGTCCGATGTGTCCGTCGCAATGCTGCAGTCCCGATAAAAATAGCAAATCTCCGCCATTACTAGTAAAAAAAAAAAAATAATAATAAAAATGCCATAAATCCTTCATCTGGGCACCATGTGCCAGGTTTAATTTTACTTTTTCACACAGACATAGTAATCAACGGTTATCCCAAACATAATCCAACGAAAATCTTCGATCCATATACTAATGCTATTCATTGGTATTTTATTATAATATGTTTTTTTTTATCTTCTCTCCTTTTTATTCTTTTTTGCTCCTAAAGATCAACATGTTTCCAAAATATCTTACTTGCTTTGATATATGTTCTTTACATTTTATGTCCCCACTCATATGTAATCCCATAAACTCACACTCAAGATGTAATGTGTTTTTCAACAATTCCAAAGTTTTATATGTGAATACTTGTAAAATATACCGTTATACTTTCTTGATTGTTCCCTCTGTATAACACTGTTATCATTTTATCTAATACCATACTTTTCTGTACTACTTTTATGTATGGATTTAACAAAATAAAGCTTTATTGGAAAAAAAAAAAAAAAATGCCATAAATCTATTCCCTATTTTGTAGACGCTATAACTTTTGTGCAAATACGCTTATTGCTATTTTTTTTAACCAAAAATATGTAGAAGAATACATATTGGCCTAAACTGATGAATAAATTAGTTTTTTTTATCTATTTTTTGGATATTTATTATAGCAAAATATTGTGTTTTTTTCAAAATTGTCACTGACCGTCGTTCTGCCAGAGGGGAGGATGGAGATCTTCTTTTTCTGCTAAGAAGAAGAAGATCTCTGTCTTCCCTCAGTCAAAGCACCCCCAACCCCACAGTTAGATCGCCCCTGATGTTAACCCCTTCCCTGCCAGTGTCATTAGTACAGTGACAGTGCATTTATTTTTAGCACTGATCGTTGTATTGGTGTCACTGGTCCCCAAAAAGTGTCAAAAGTGTAAGTTCCAATTTGTCCACCGCAATGTCGCAGTCCCGCTAAATGACCGCCATTACTAGTAAAAAAAAAAAAAAAAATCCATAAATAAATTTTGCTTGGGTACAACATCGCACGACCACGCAAATGTCAGTTAAAGCGATGCAGTGCCGTATCGCGAAAAATGGCCCTGCCAGGAAGGGGGCAAATCCTTCCCGGGGCTGAAGTGATTAACCAATACTCTCTGAATTCCGTTTTTTAGCCAGTTTTCTATCCATTTACAAAATTGATTTTCTAAGTCTTTAGATTTTACCTTACACATTAGCCATGTGTGGGGAATTGTATCAAATGTTTTTGCAAAATCCAAGTATACTACTGTATACCCACATCTACTTCTTTGTCTAAGTTTCTGCTTATCCCCCCCATAAAAAGTAATCAAATTTGTTTGACAACTTCTGTTTTTCATGAATCCATGCTGATTATCATTTGAAATGTTATTTTCTAGCAAAAACTCTTCTATGTGGTCTTTTATTAAACTTCCTTTCCAACTATAGAAGTTAAACCAACCGGTGTGTAGTTAAAACTTTGATCCCTTTTTAAATATAGGCACAACATTGGTCTCATGTCAATCCAGTGGTTCTATGGCAGTCATTGAAGAGACCCTTAAAAATTGAAATGCCTTGTTGTTACCGACCCCGACCTGACTCCTGACTACTCTTCTGCCTGCCGCCTTTGTCTGATCTGCCTGCTAGTTGCTGACCTGGACTGTCTTACCTTGTCTTCTTCCTGCACCTGATCCAGCCGTAGTCTTGCCTATCATCAGTTCCTGCTCTTATGGCAGATGCTACCAGCCAATTGCTCCTGCGTATCCTGACGCACATCAGCATTCTCCAACAGGAGTCCTATACTTCAGGCTCCATCACCAGGTATCTTACAAAGATATTTAACCACTTACCGACCACCGCACGACGATGTACGTCCAAACTTTAAACGGGGATATCGTTGTTATGGCAGCAGCTAGCTGCCATAACCCCAGTATCCCCGTTCTCATGCGGCGGCCGGCTTTCAGATAAAAGTGGTCCCCGTGGCGGATTCGCCACAAGATCACTTTTATCGGTGGCGGGAGAGGGGCCCCCCCTCCCGCCGTGATCCGATGCCCTCCGCCGCTTACCGGAGCCTTCGGTAGCGGCGGAGATGATCGCATCTGTCTCCATCCTGTGCCTGGAGATGAGTGAGGCTAATGCCGCGTACACACGGTCGGACTTTACGGCGGACTTTGCCCGGCGGATTTTTCGACGTACTTTCCGACGGACTTTGTGAATGAACGGACTTGCCTACACACAATCCACCAAAGTCCGTCGAATTCGTACGTGATGACGTACGACCGGACTAAAACAAGGAAGTTCATAGCCAGTAGCCAATAGCTGCCCTAGCGTGCCTTTTTGTCCGTCGAACTAGCATACAGACGAGCGGACTTTTCGACCGGACTCGATTTCAACGGATAAATTTTAAACAAGTTTAAAATCTAAGTCCGTCCAACTTTTGAGAAAACAAAGTCCGCTGGAGCCCACACACATCGAATTGTCCGACGAAATCCAGTCCGCCGGGCAAAGTCCGCCGTAAAGTCCGCTCGTGTGTACGCGGCATAAGATGGCACCCACTCGTCTCCATGACACTGCTGGGCGGAAGCGACGTCAAAACGTCACTTCCGTCCACGCCTCTTAAAGGCACATTTTTTCAAATGTAATTTTTTTAAATGACTTTTTTTTTTTTTTTATTGCATTTTAGTGTAAATATGAGATCTGAGGTCTTTTTGCCCCCAGATCTCATATTTAAGAGATCCTGTCATGCTTTTTTCTATTACAAGGGATGTTTACATTCCTTGTAAAAGGAATAAAAGTGACACAATTTTTTTTTTTTAAACAGTGTAAAAATAAATAAAATAATGTAAAATAAATAATAAAAATAAAAATAAATGAAAAAAAACCCCCGTCCGATGGGCTCGCGCGCAGAAGCGAACGCATACGTGAGAAGCGCCCGCATATGAAAACGGTGGTCAAACCACACATGTGAGGTATCGCTGCGACCAGTAGAGCGAGAGCAAAAATTCTAGCCCTAGACCTTCTCTGTACCGTAAAATATGCAACCTGTAGAATTTTTTAACCATCGCCTATGGAGATTTTTGAGGGTAAAAGTTTGACGCCATTCCACGAGCGGGCGCAATTTTCAAGCGTGACATGTTGGGTATCAATTTACTTGGCATAACATTATATTTCACAATATAAAAAAAAATTGGGCTAACTTTACTGTTATCTTATTTTTTTATTCAAAAAAGTGCACTTTTAAGATCGCTGCGCAAATACGGTGCAAAAAAAAATTATTGCAACGACCGCCATTTTATTCTCTAGGGTGTTAGAAGAAAAAACATATATAATGTTTTGGGGTTCTAAGTAATTTCCTAGCAAAAAAACCTGTTTTAAACATGTAAACACCTAAAATCCAAAACGAGGCTGGTCCTTAAGTGGTTAATAAATTTGCCTTCTCTTTGTCCCCAGTCACCAACTCAAAATTATTTTCTAAAGGGGTCTCAAACTGGCAGCCCTCCAGCTGTTGCAAAACTACAAGTCCCATCATGCCTCTGCCTGTGGGAACCATGCTTGTAACTGTCAGCCTTGCAATGCCTCATGGGACTTGTAGTTTTGCAACAGCTGGAGGGCCGCCAGTTTGAGACCCCTGGTCTACATGCTTAGGCCTGACCTTTTTACTATTAATATATTTGAAGATTTTTTTTTTGGTTTGTCCTACTATATTTTGAAACCTGTTGCTTGTTTAGAATATTTTGTGGCTTTGATTTCCTTCTTACATATTCTGTTATATTCTTTGCAACTTTTAAATTATGATAGTATTTCTTCTTTTTTATATTTTGTAAATTCTCTTTTCTTATTATTTAAAGATTTTTTTAACTTTTATCTGAAACGTATTGTCCATGGGAGTGTATTTTGCATTGTTTGCATACGGTTCATTTGAAGCATTCTAATTTGTGGTTTGTGTTCTTCGATGACAATATTCCCTCCCAGTCTAAGTCTTGAAGAGTAGCCCTCAACCTTGGAAAAATTTCTCTCCTAAAGTTAAGTGTTTTCATCTTTCCAGTATGTGCTTGTTGCTTTAAATTAAATCACGTTATGGTCACTGCTACCCCGATGCTCTTTTATATGAATGTTAGTAATAAACTCTGCATGGTTTGAGATTACCAGGTCCAGCAGAGCATCATTACTAGTTAGGGGTTTCTGTCAACTGTACCATAAAATTGTCTATATCATACATTTCTACCCTTTAACTGTTCCAGCAGTGCCATTACTACAGACAATTTCAGGGTAGTTAAAATTGCCCATTATTATCACTGTCCACCAGCCCTTGCAGCCTTTTCTATCTGTCTCCACCACCTCTTTAACACTTGTGCCCTATAGCTAACGCTAATAATTAACTTTGAAGTATGCACACCCATATGCAGTTCCACCCATAATGCTTCAGCACCATCACACTCTCCATCAACAAGGTCATCCTTCACGCTTGCGTTGAGATCACTTGTCGCATAGATTTACCCTGTCTCTCCGAATGAGAGTATTGCTAGGAATATTAATTGATTAATTATTAATTAATTTGGCAGCACGGTGGTGTAGTGGGTAGCACTCTCACCTAGCAGTAAAAAGCAGTAAAAAGGGTAGCTGGTTCAAATCCCAACCATGACACTACCTGCCTGGAGTTTGCATGTTCTCCGTGTGCCTGCGTGGGTTTCCTCCGCATACTCCGGTTTCCTCCCACGCTCCAAAGACATGCTGGTAGGTTAATTGGCTTCTGTTCAAAAAATTGGCTCTAGTATATGAATGTGAGTTGGGGACCTTGGATTGTGGGCTGCTTGAGGGTAGGGACCAATGTGGGTGTACGATGTATGTGTGGAGTGCTGCATGAATTGGCGGCGCTATATGGGTACCTTAAATAAATAGGGATGATTGTAGACACGCACCCACACTCACTCAGGTTGAACTGGAACCTTACTAACTATGTAACTATGTAATTAATAGTCCAAATGTGTGAAGAATGAAGCCAAAATTCAGTATTACCAATTAAATCACAGTTCTCTTGGCAGACTTCTGGCGTTGGTGACCAAACACTTTAACCACTTTTGGACCGCCCCACGCAGATATACTGCGGCAGGGTGGACCTCCTGCATCAAATCACGTACCTGTACGTCATTTCATGCAAGGGGTCTGGGGCGCACACGAGCGCCACCGGCGACCCGCTCATGCTGTGATTGAGCACAGCGGGAGCCAATCAGCAGGCGAGGCGGACGCAATGTTTGCTGGGACCTGCTGATCATTGTGAGCAGAGGCAGAACGGTGATTTGTAAACAAGGCAGACTGCCATCCTGCAGAGGGGATTCCAGCCCTCTGCTGCTGGTCACATGTTAAAAAAAAAAAAACAGCCTTTAGAATACAGAGTAAAAATAAATAAATTGTATCAATAAACTGTTTTAAATTGGCATACAAATATACTGTATATTTAAAATGAAATGATTTGAATTCAAATCTTTAGTATTTTTTGGCAATAACATGGTGTGGGTGGATTTCTGCCAGTCTCAGGCTGTATCAAGCCCCTCGAGCTCGTGTCTTAGAATAGGTGGGAGATGAAGCCTCCATAAATCTACATGTAATATCCCGCCCCCATTGTGTTTAGCTGGTTAGTGGGCATGGAGGAGGAGAACTGTCATTTACCACTGTGTATATGTCCATGTGTGACTCTATAGTCACATGATGTGTTAGGGAGGAAATGCTCAGCATAGAAGCATAGGAAAAAAAATACAGTAAAAATGTGGTTCTTCCTCACATTGGTAGTCATTGTAGATCGGATTTTTTTTTGCCATTGCTCACATCTCAAGGAACTTATTGCAACCTCAAGGCGGAACTGGGGGGGGGGGGGCTAGTTCAAGAAAGACTGGGATACAGGGGTGGATTTACCAAAACTGGAGAGTGCAAAATCTGGTGCAGCTCAACTAATCAGCTTGTAGGTTTGTTTTTTGTTTGTTTTTTTTTAAGAGCTAGAAACTGTGCTACCATGTACAGCTGCATCAGATTTTGCACTCTCCAGTTTTAGTAAATCAACGCCACAGTGTAGATGTAAATCCAGTGGCGACCCGTAATGCAGGGCGCAGGGACGCTGCCCCCCTAATCCATGTGTCTGGCTACCTAATCTACATGTTGGGCACCGGACACATGTTTTATTTTTTTTTTTTTTGTTTTTTTTAGAAGCACGTTTTAAAAAAGGGTGGGCTTGGGGCGCAGATTATTCGCTATTGTCTTCCTGAATCTTCTCCCTGCCAATCAGGAAGCGGGTCCCGTCTCCCAATTGGACGAGAGAAGAAGTGATCGTATTGGCCGCCAAGGAGGAGGAGGAGGGAGGAGACGCAGGGGAAGTCGCGGTGAAGCACCAGGAGAAGGAGACGCCGCCCCCTGGCTGCAACCTACATGGGGTAAGTGCGGAGCTGGTGACCAACCGATGGGGGGGTGCCTGTGACCCAACCAGGGGGAGCTGGGTGGATTGTACCCCCCCAAAAAAAAATATACCACCAGCCGCCACTGTTTAAATCCCTTTTCCTGACACCACCATGGCAGCATACTAGTGATAGGCTCTGCCTTTCTCCCCTCCCTCAGGACCAATGAAATAGCATAAATTAAAGGCCAGTTAGGCCCCGCCCAATTCTTCTTCTTTTTGTCCTCATACCTCCACGCACCAGTGAAGAGTAAGCAGTACTATGTTCCCCCCTCTGCCTCCAGGCAGCTGCCGGCTGGGTTAAGCCTCTCCCAGTGCGAAATCCCACTATCAGGCTGCTAAATGCGCCAGAGTAGCTTGGGAGCTCCTTCTGTGGGTCTCGATGGAGCTGAGCAGTTTTTCCTATATAGGAATGAAATCTGCCTTTAAGCTTGGTGTCTGCAACGCTTGTTGGGTTTGGGGAGGCCAGCTTTGCATCCCTCTTACCTTTGCCTTTGTTTGTCTCCTGTCATTTTCTGCACCTCCTGTTCTTTTCCTCCTGCAGTGGCACTAGTCTGGGTACATTACTCCCCCTAGACAGGTTCTCTGTCCTTTGCTGTCCAGGGCCGGCTGTAGGTATAGCTTATGTTTGTAGGTTGTGTATGTATAGGTTTGGGGCAGGTGTGTGTGTATATGTGTATGTATGTATATATATGTATGTATATATATGTATATGCATGTGTGTATATATGTATGTGTGTATGTATGTGTGTATGTGTGTATGTATGTATACGTATGTATGTGTATTTGTGTGTATGTATATGTACATATATATATATATATATATATATATATATATATATATATATATATATATATATATATATATATATATATATATATGTGGATGTGTGTATTGTAGGGGATCAGAGGGGTGGACAACTGCCTCATAGACAGTCCATTAAGACAAAAGTGGATTTATTCAGCAAAATGGCAAAATAAACATAAGATAAGACAGACTTGTCTTGTCTCAAGGTTGTGCACACAGGTACAGCTCACAGTTCAGCAGCACACAGGCTTATAGATAATAGTTCATGGCTCCAATCAGAGCTACAGTCTTTGTGGTTAAGCTCACCCAGCACACCATCCAGCAATGGACATATTCACACAGCGTGCTCCTGTGTCTCTCTCTCCTACTCAAACAGCTCCTCTCTGAGACAATTAGCAGGTCTGAAGGGGAAATATCTGCCCTCTTCGATTAATCCTTTCTTGACCCTGCCCCCGGCTGACCCTCTGCAGTATGTATATATGTTCATATATATGTTTGTGTATACATGTGTGTGTTCTTTTGTTGGTTGGTATGTATGTATGGTGGGGGGGGGGGGGTGTTACATGGAGCGGTATGTGCATATATTTATATATACATGCATATTATTAAAAAAAAAAAAAAAAAGAGAGAGAAAGGAGAGAGTGTGTAGATGTATATATGTGTATGTATATATTTACATATACATTAATAGAGGGAGAAGCGAAGTCGCTGTTGCCTTATCTATTTTTCCTCTTCTCGATCTTTCCGCCGCTGTCCGTTTCTCAGCTGGTCGTCCCATTTCTCCACGGTTCGAGTATCAGTCACCATCCATACAAAAGACCCTCAACACTTAGGGTGGGGACCACCGTGTTGGTAAGTTTTCAGGAAAGAGTGCCCTCTCATGCGTATTGCTTTGATTTGCTTCAGCTCCGCGCGCCCATGCTCTCAAAGGCCAGAGCCAGAGGCCATAGAAAGGCGGACGTTCTTCAGAGAAGCATAGCTCGGATGCCGCTCCCACTCAGGAGAGAGGTTCCAAGGAGAACGTCTTAGCTCTTCTTTCCCAGACCCAGCACCCCATTAAGAGTCCTGCAATACCTGTGGCGCAGTGCCTATGCCCAGGAGGCTGGTGAGTGAAGTCGGCCTGGTTGAAGTTTGCAGCTGACAGGTAATACCAAATGTCTTTATTACTTATAAGGTGGCACAAAACTTCTGTTTTAAACTCACTGTAATTACTCTAGCTAGTCAGCCCCCCTGTTGCGGGTCTAGCCACTAGCAGAACAGCCTGCCTCATGGATCATTCATCCTCTCAGTACTCCTGATGAGGGGGCACAGCCTGCAAATGATTTTAGCTCCCTTGCACCAGAGGAAGATCTGGAGCTACTTGGTGTCAGTTTTTCTTTCGAGAACTGTGTATTCAGGCAGTCATGCAGACCATTACATGGGTTAAAAGGCAAATTCATATTTACCCTTTCAATGAGCAATCACTTTTCCATTAGGAAACTAGTTTAATTCAAGGCGGATATAGCATCGCTGAAATCCATGCCTACAGTGGGACCGGCTGTTGTCCAATAGGGTGGCGGCTGGGAAGGGCCTGCCACTTAACAGAGGCCCTTACCTTGGTGACGGGTACTTTGGGTTAATGCTCCCAGGATATGGTTGGGGAGGAAATCCTTAGGGCTGATACAAATTTTGTGACCCGGCCAAGATGTATCGGAAAATTTAACTGCGGAAGCAGCAACAGTCTCAACCTGGTACCTGGCCAAGGCAATGCTATACTCAGTTACAGCAAGGGGTACCCTATGGTTGAGACCCATGGCTGTGTTTGGCTTCCTAGAAACAAAATTGGAATAGTCACTTTACAGTGCAAGATCTCTGTTTGAAACGAAACCGGAGACAGCCATGTCGGAAGTGACAGGAGGAGGGTCTGTTCTTCTCCCATAACAAAGCAGGAAAGTAAAAAAAATATATATATAACTAAAAATAAATAATAATAAATAAGTTTCTCTTAGGTTCCGCTCCTCTAGGAGCAACCATTCATAAGGTCCATAAATGAAAATCTTTGGGTGTACCACAGGTACCCACAAAACCCTTTTACCGGGCGCATGCCCAGACTTTTAAGGTAAGTCCCAGTGGGCACGCATCATGGGTTACTGGACAGTGGATTGTGAAGATCCTTGGAGAACAGGCACTCATGGTCACTTCGGTGGATTCCTCACTGTTCCTTCTCCGGACCTTTTTCTCCCCCTCGGAGCTGCCAGATCCACTGCAACCATGGCGGTTACAATACTTACAGACACTTCAGACTCAGAGGGGAACTGTCCTGGTCCCATCTCACAGGAGAGATTGTAGGTTTTCTTCCCACCCCTGTTTGTAGGTAGCAGGGGTTAGACAGAAGCATTCGCTTGCAGCAGATGGCTGGAGGCATTCACTAGATCGTCAGGATTCTTAGCCTTACATCCCCAAATTTTTTTCTTTTCTTTTTTATTCCGAAAGTAAGTAAATTTGGTGATTGGTTGGACACATCTCCGCTTTATCAGCCTAGCTTTTAGCTTATGAATATCTCTAAGAATATTCACAGAGGTTTCAGTGCCGTGCCAGTTCCTCTTGGAGTCTCCAGATTCGCCACTACCTGGGCGTCATTCCTTTCTACATAAAAAGAAAAAAAAAAGGCCAACTTTTGCTTTCCAACAGTTAATGTGCCTGTGGGGGCTCTACTGGTTCCTCTGTTTTGCTTCCATCAGAAAAGGACGGTGACGGTCATAAGGAGAATTCTGAGATCAGATGCCTCTACTTCCTGGAAGACTTCTAGGTGTCTCAGCCTCCTGACCGTAATATTGTCATTCATACCGATGATTCCTTGAGTGCATGGGCACCGGTGCTAGTTTCAACTACAACGGAGGAAACCGGATCCGGTGCAGCTATGGTCAGTGTCACGCAGTATGTATAGCGGTCCGCTGTGATAGAAAGACATTGAGGATGTCACAAACCATCTGACTGGATCAATGTGATGAATTATATCAGCAAGACAGCCTGGAAGGCGCACTGCGAGGGTCTGTCGGTCAAGGCAAGCGGAGATTGCTAGCCAAGGAAGGTAGTCTCGAAAGCGTTGGAAGGTCAGGCAGCCTTTTTTTATCACTTTGACCTTGCTACACAGAATCAAGGGTGACCAATCATCTTGCGGTTGAGCAACAGGACAGCAATTGCATATTTTCAGCTCCAGGGAGGATCTCACGGCAATATGCTATTGAGAGATATAGAACCCAGAATGTCTGGGTAGGAAGATCACCAGCAAATTCCGGAAGCAATTTACCTCCTAGGGGACTGGAATACACGGACATACTCAGGGCTGGACTGGGACAAAAATTTGGCCCTGGACTTCACCCAGACTGGCCCACTTTGACAGGTCTCTCCCATGCCGGCTTGCCACCCAAGCCCCCCCCCCCAGTAGCTATTAGCCGTTCTACATTATTTCTCTTATAGGCAGTACCAGTGGGGAAGCTAGACATTATTTCACCTGGGGCAAAGAATCAGTTTGGTGCCCACCCCCCCAATGGAACAAGATTAGGCAGGAAAGTGAGGCCGCCCTCCTTCCAGATCGTATGATGAGCTTCTAAGTGTTGACTCCTGAGCATCATGTCTGTATTCAGGCGCGCTGCATAACTAGCCAGGGAGAGGAGGTGAGCACTGCGGGGGGGGACAGAGGACTGGAGGGAGGCAGCGGTCCACTGTCACTGAAATCGGCCCACTGAGCCATTGGCCCACCGGGAAACTCCCTGTAGTCCCAATGGCCAGTACATGCCTGGACATACTGTCCATCATGCAAGCTTGCCAGAGCATGAGGGGGAGATTTGTCCACAGGTGGCCTACCACAGACAGGCTTCTTTGCTTCTCACTGCAAATGCCAATTTAAGAAAAGGTCTGACTCGGTTTCCGCTCCCCAAAGCAGAGAACAGAAGCGGAATTTTTCCATGAAACTGCAATCAAGCCTATTGTATATGTTTTTCCCAACTTCTCTTGTAATGAAATTCCTCTGGAAGCTGTCAAGAATGAGCATGTTAGTCACGACCACCCCTCCATTCTGACCATAGGAGTCTTGGTGCTTCCTGGCTATCTACTTCAGAATACAGAAGTCGATTCCCCTTCACACACGCACACACCAGAGATGCAAGCATAATGGTGGGAAGGGGAAGCCGCAGAACCTAGATTGCTCCAGTGTTACTCCAAGAGTGAGCTCTACTTTGGGGGGTGCGAAAGGCACTCTACTAACTTCTATGCCAAGATCTGGAACAAACTTGTCTTTTTTGCTATTTTGCATGGCAAGATTTTATTCTTACTGCACCTCTGGTGGCAGCTGTTCTGGTCTTCTTGTAGGTCAGATGGGACATGAACCTTACCCTATACTCTTTTGAGGTTGCAGGTGTCAGCAAGAACAAGGTTTAACCACTTGAAGATCGCCGCACGACGATGTACGTCCAAACTTTGAACGGGGATATCGTTGTTATGGCAGCAGCTAGCTGCCATAACCCCGGTATCCCCGTTTTCGTGCGGCGGCCGGCTGTCAGATAAAAGTGGTCCCTGCGGCGGATTCACCGCAAGATCACTTTTATCGGTGGCGGGAGAGGGGCCCCCCCGCCGCGATCCAGTGCCCTCCGCTGCTTACCGGAGCCGTCGGTAGCGGCGGAGGCGATCGCGTCCTCCTCCGTGGTTTGTCTGGAGACGAGTGAGCGCCATCTTGGCATGACACTGCTGGGCGGAAGCGACGTCAAAACGTCACTTCCGTCCACGCCTCTTAAAGGCACATTTTTTCAAATGTAATTTTTCTATTTTATTGCATTTTAGTGTAAATATGAGATCTGAGGTCTTTTTGACCCCAGATCTCATATTTAAGATGTCCTGCCATGCTTTTTTCTATTACAAGGGATGTTTACATTCCTTGTAATAGGAATAAAAGTGACACCATTTTTTTTTTTTAAAACCAGTGTAAAAATAAATAAAATATTGTAAAATAAATAATAAAAATAAAAAAAAAATTTTTTTAAACCCCCCTGTCCCGACGAGCTCGCGCGCAGAAGCGAACGCATACGCGAGTAGCGCCCGCATATGAAAACGGTGGTCAAACCACACATGTGAGGTATCGCAGCGACCGGTAGAGCGAGAGCAATAATTCTAGCCCTAGACCTCCTCTGTACCGCAAAATATGCAACCTGTAGAATTTTTTAAACGTCGCCTATGGAGGTTTTTAAAGGGGAAAAGTTTGACGCCATTCCACGAGCGGGCGCAATTTTCAAGCATGACATGTTGGGTATCAATTTACTTGGCGTAACATTATATTTCACAATATAAAAAAAAAATTGGGCTAACTTTACTGTTGTCTTATTTTTTTATTCAAAAAAGTGAATTTTTTCCAAAAAAAGTGCCCTTTTAAGACCGCTGCGCAAATACGGTGCAAAAAAAAGTATTGCAATGGCCGCCATTTTATTCTCTAGGGTGTTAGAAGAAAAACCTGCTAGTAATTTTCTAGCAGAAAAACCTGTTTTAAACATGTAAACACCTAAAATCCAAAACGAGGCTGGTCCTTAAGTGGTTAATTTATGCTATTTCATTGGTCCTGAGGGAGGGGAGAAAGGCGGAGCCTATCACTAGTATGCTGCCATGGATTGGCGTCAGGAAAGGAAAATTACGGTAAGTATGATACAATTTTCCGTTTTTTACTTATCCCTCTTCTATCACGTTAGAGGCATCTGGTGTGCTAATGAAGAGGATTTAATATAAAGAAGCATTACAGGTGATTGTCCTCAGAACACACTGATTCTAAGAAAATGCATTTGGAATAAACTTTGTTTATCCTACATTTGCTTACTTAACATAACACCAAAACATTACATTAAGGTAATTTGCAATTTAAAAATAAGATTTAAATGAGATAAAAAGCAAACTCATACATTTCAAAGAGCGTCAAATACTTTTTTATTGCACATGGCATTAAAGTGCAAAGCAGGAAAATCATAGCGAAATATCTTTTTGCATTAAGAGAGAGAGGAAAAAAAAAAAAGGTGTTATTCTGCCAACATACTGCATGTGCTGGCCATCAGTGGAAGGAGATTTCAATTATATGAAAATTATAGCCTTGGGGAAAAGAATTTCATTTACTGAACGGCTGCCTGAGTAGAACCCCTCTTTAAAGAAAGACAGCCAGATTAATACTTTGTATCTGATTGAGTGGAGACAATTATGGTCTGCACAACTGACATACATATCCAGAAGAACACACATCCATCATACTAATAATTACTTCATTGCCTAAGCAAGGCAGGAGAACTAGAGGACTGTATTTCAAAGACTGCAGTGCCCTGTGTTATTTGCTTTATGGAAAAAAATGGTAATACATCCTTAAAGTGATACTAAACACACACTTTAATTCACACTGTCCCTTCTATTTCTGTATATGGATGACAGCACTGTAATTATTTTAACCACTTCACCTCCAGAAGATTTACCCCCCCCCCTTTCCTGACCAGGCCATTTTTTGTGCATTGTTTTAACTGACAATTGCGCGGTTGTGCGGCGCTGTACCCCCCATTTTTTCCCATAAATAGAGCTTTATTTTGCTGGTATTTGATCACATATGCAGTTTTTATTTTTTACGCTATAAACAAAAAAAGACAATTTTGAAAAACAAAACAATATTTTTTACTTTCTGCTCTAAAACATATCCAATTAAAAAAAATCTAATTTCTTCATCAATTTAGACCAATATGTATTCTGCTACAAATTTTTGGTAAAAAAAATTCCCAATAAGCGTATATTGATTGGTTTGCACAAAAGTTATAGTGTCTAAAAATTATGGGATATATTAAGACCCCTTTCACACTGGGCAGTTTTCAGGTGCTTTAGCGCTGGAATGTGCCTCTGCTAAGTGCCTAAAAACCGCCTCCCATTCATTCAAGTGTGACTTTTCACACTCGGGCGGTGTGCTTGCGGGATGTTTCCGAAAAGTCTTGCAAGCAGCATCTTTGGGGCGGGTTGGAAGTGCTGTATTTAGCGCTCCCAAAACACCCTGCCCATTGGAGTGAATGGGCAGCACTTCCGAAGCGCATGAAAAGCTCTACGGAAGCGCCGCAACACGGGAGTTTTTAACCCCTTCTTTTGGGGTTAAAAGCGCCCTGCTAGCGGCTGAAAATTGCCGCTTAAAGGGGAGTTCCACCCAAAAATTGAACTTCCGCTTTAAGGGAAGGTGACCCCCTGACATGCCACATTTGGGAGCAGAAACCCTCTTTTTAGAGGGTTCCAGCTCCCACTTCCTCCCAGGGCTCCGCGGCGCCGGAAGTCAGTTCACCTCTCCCTCTCGGAAATCATCTGGGATACAACATTGATTTGCACACGTAATGTGACATGAGCTCCCAATGTCGGAGCATTTGTCATACAAATGTGAACCAGGCCTAAAGGAATGCAGACCCTGCAACTTTCCTCATTAGAGCCCTGCAGGTGTAGCAGCTGATTGATAATTATAAAACCACTCTCATACAGATTCACAGATGCATATGGGCACAGACAAACAGAATAACAAAAGGTAGGAAAGTGCAACCATATGAAAAAAGTGGGGAGGGGGTGGGGGACTTTGTGGGACTTTATATGAAACGTATGTGAATACGTCTCCATCCCTGATTCAGTAGACACGAAGAAGAAATGAACGGGACTTTATATGAGGTATGTGCGGCAACAGAAAAGTAGTTAATGTAAAAACACAAAGTTTATTGCTCAGTAATGATTACATACCATGTTAAAAACATCTGGCATCATACACTGTACACACCGCACACACTCATCTAGATCATGGCTTCTTGTTCAATTTTTGGAGCCTACACACATCACCTCTGGACACTCCTTTCTTATGGAGGTTCGATTTATGCTGCTGTTCCACTCCTTGGGTCCCAGTACCTCCTCTCCCGTGACAGACGCCTTGAGTGTCACTTTTGATGCAATCTCACGACTTCAGATTTCAGATTTAGCTCATATACAGTATCTCACAAAAGTGAGTACACCCCTCACATTTCTGTAAATATTTTTATTATATCTTTTCATGTGACAACACTGAAGAAATAACACTTTGCTACAATGTAAAGTAGTGAGTGTACAGCTTGTATAACAGTGTAAATTTGCTGTCCCCTTAAAATAACTCAACACACAGCCATTAATGTCTAAACCGCTAGCAACAAAAGTGAGTACACCCCTAAGTGAAAATGTCCAAATTGGGCTCAATCTGTCAATATTTTGTGTGGCCACAATTATTTTCCAGCACTGCCTTAACACAATCATTTTGACCTATATACACTGTGCTGTCCATTCCACAAATGTTTAAGATCTCAGTAAAGCCAGGTACACACTATAAGTTTTTTTTTTCATTTAACCCAGCAGGCTTAATGAAAAAAAACTGAAGAGCTTGGGAGGAGCTCACTCTAATAACAGTCCAATGTTACTACAGCGATCTCCCCGCTGAACTATTGTGTTCCAACAGAAGCACAGCTCCCCCCCCCCCCGCCAGAAAGCACAACATTGTCTGAGAGCGCTTATCGGATGCCAATCCTTTTTAGTCTTGCTCCTTCAACAGAAGCCGGACGGTCTATTGAACGGGCTGAGACCACCTGATATTCAGCCCACGTGTTTGGGGCTTAAGACTACTAAGCCTAAAAACTGACAAATTAGGGTGGTCATATGGAAAGAAGTTCAAGGAGAAGTACAGCCAAAGCACTCCTGTGACCTATTCTGCACTGCCGTGACCCATTTTCAGCAGACAGCGGGCTGAGGTCACAGAGCCAGTCTATGCTCGGGAATAATCACGACCATATGGTCCGGATCTGCCCACATGCCTGGACTGGCACCTGGCTCAGGCTCTCGCGAGTCGCTGAGAGCCTGAGCCAGTCCCGCTCCCTCCCCCTCCACAGACCAGCGCTCCAGTGAGCGCGGGAGGGCGGGGGGTTTGGGGGTAGGGGCAGAACAGAGAGCAGGTAAGTATGAATCTACAATAAAAAAATACCCATACTTCTCTTATAATATACAGTTCTGTCCCCATTAAGTTTATTTAAAGCATTATCTAGATAAAAGTAAACTTGAGCCAAAATACACTATAATGCATCAGTTTTGGATGTCACATAAACGCTTTCAAACATGTTTGGCCCAACTGGGCTTCATCTGGGGTAGCGGAATCAAAATGGCCAATGCACATAAAGATGACAAGCCTTACTTATAGCAGAGAATTAACAATGCAATGGGTTCCAAGGTGTGCACTGTTTAGAGGTTCCTGCCCTGAACACTGTCAGAAAAAAAGGCAGCTGCTTTGCTTGTCAATTGTCTTAAAACAAAATAAGTTTAACTAGGTTAATACGACATAATAATAATAATAATAATTCCTAGACTTAGCCCCCATAATTAGAGACGCTGCGGATGAGCATTCAACCCCCACATTTGGAGTTGGGAACTACTAGCAAGAAGCTCTATAAATCAATTAGGTGGTAAGGCGTAGGAGTCAATTGAAATAAACAGAAAGTTTAACAAATGTGGAAGAATGTACATAGTAAATTGGCTCAGTGCACACTGTCAGATTTGACGGCTCATTTGGCTGTACTTCTCCAATCTATCACAGGAGTGCAGTTCGTTTTGCACTCCTGTGACCCGTTTTCAGCAGTCAGCCACCTGAAGCCCGTTGTCGGCTGACATCACAGAGACGGTCCAGGCTCGTGAAAGATCGCAACCATATTCTCGGGATCCGCCCACATGCCTGGACCGGCAACCTAACTCAATCCCCTCAATGAGCCGCTGAGAGTCTGA
The DNA here is from genome assembly GCF_042186555.1 of Aquarana catesbeiana. NCBI lineage: Eukaryota > Metazoa > Chordata > Amphibia > Anura > Ranidae > Aquarana > Aquarana catesbeiana. Next base: position 65,094,875 of record NC_133325.1, on the reverse strand, counting down.
GCCGGCCGCCCCCTCCACAACCCAGCACTCCAGTGAGCGGGGGGGGGGGGGGAGCAGAGCAGACAGCAGTGACTGACAGTCACCAGCTCTCTGTTCAAGAGAACGGAGCTGTTGGAGGTGTTGCAGCTACTTAGGTAAAAATCCCATACTTCTCTTTTAATGTTAAAAAAACTTTTCAGTAGCTGTTCCGACCCCCATGCCTAAATACTTACCAGCGCTGTGCTCATCTAAAGGTTTTCTTTCCCCACTCTGACAGGCTAGGCTGAGAGCCAATGGCTCCTGCTGCTGTCAGTCAAATCCAGTGAGTAGAGAGGGGGGGAGGCAAGACTAAGCCATGCTGTGTGTCAATAAACTCACACAGCCCAGCTCGGCAGTGAGCCTATACTTGTGGCACTATAGGAATCAACTGCCTATAGTGGCACACAGAGAAGAGGAGGAGGAGACAAGAGTGCTGATGGGGTACCCCAGAAGAGGAGGATTGGGGTCGCTCTATCCAATACCGTTGCACAGAGCAGGTAATTATAACATCTTTTTTATTTTAGTAAAAAAAATAAGAAAAAAGTTTAACCTTACAACCGATTTAAGTCGCTTGAAAGGGAATAGGTGAAAAGTGGTGGACTGCAGCAGGAGAGGCACCAAGTAAAAGTCATAAAAAGTTTAAAGTATAACTAAAGCCCAGATAGCAAGGATAACTTGCCACAACTTTTTAAACTAGGTGATGGGAGGAGGGCCCAGAAGTAGAGATAGTCAGTGTGGAACATATTCCAGAGGGTAGTATTGGGGGCATTAGTGGTAGGTTGACTAGACCACATAAACCCAAGGTAAGTATAGTAACAAGTCCTAGTTGAAATCTCGGAACACCCAATAAGAGAATAGTATGCGACCAGTCTAAACTGCGTGGCATGTTCACCAATGCCAGGAGCCTGGCGGACAAGATGGGTGAACTAGAGATACTATTGTACAAGGAGGATTTGGACTTTGTGGGAATTTCAGAGACCTGGTTCAACAGCTCTCATGATTGGCTGGCAACCATTCAAGTATATACCCTTTATCGCAGAGATAGAGAAGGTAAAAAAGGGGAGGGGTATGCCTATACTGTATATCAAGAATAATTTACAAGTGAATGTGAGAGATGACATCACTGAGGGAACTAGGGAGGAGGTTGAATCCTTATGGGTAGAGCTCCAAAGGGATGAAGCTAAGGGGGAAAAAATACTGGGAGTATTTTATAGGCCCCCTAACCTGAGGGAGGAGGGGGAGACGGATCTCCTATCACAAGTTTGATCAGCAGCAAGGATGGGAAGTGTTACCATAATGGGGGATTTTAAATATCCATTGGCGGAGGGAACCACAAATTCGTCTAAGGCTTGCCAGTTCCCAAATGTCTTGCAGAACAATTTCACGGTTCAGATGGTAGATGCACCAACTAGAAATAAAGCGTTACTGGATCTACTGATTACCAACAATACAGACCTGATCACAGATGTGGACACACGGGGCAATTTAGGAAACCGTGATCACAGGTCAATTGGCTTCAGTATAAATCACACAAATAGGAAACATAAGGGGAATACAAAGACACTGACTTTCAAAAGAGCCAACTTCCCTAAACTACAAACCTTGCTAGAAGGCATGAATTGGGATAAAATCTTAGGAACAAAGAACACGGAGGAGAGATGGGTTTTCTTTAAGAGCATATTAAATAAGGGCATTAGCCAATGCATCCCATTGAGTAATACATTTAAAAGAGCGAACAAAAGTCCTGGATGGCTTAACTCTAATGTTAAAATGCATATAAAAGCAAAGGAGAAGGCCTTCAAAAAATACAAGGTTGAGGGATCATCATCAGCATTCAGACTTTATAAAGAATGTAACAAGAAATGTAAGGGTGCAATTAGTGCGATGGATAGAACACAAAAGACACATAGTGGAGGAGAGCAAAAAAAATCCCAAGAAATTCTTTAAGTATGTAAACAGTAAAAAAGGGAGAACAGACCATATTGACCCCATAAAGAATGAGGAAGGACATCTGGTTACAAAGGATGGGGAGATGGCGAAGGTATTGAATTTATTCTTCTCCTCAGTCTTCACGTGGGAATTGGGGGACTTTAGTAACCAAAGCTGAAGTGTTTATCCTCATGACACATCACAGGAAGCACCTCCATGGTTAACAGAGGACAGAATTAAAATTAGACTTGGGAAACTTAACATTAATAAATCACCGGGACCAGATGGCTTGCATCCGAGGGTACTTAGGGAACTCAGTCAAGTAATTACCAGACCATTGTTCCTAATTTTTACTGACAGTCTACTGACTGGAATGGTACCAGCTGATTGGAGAAAAGCCAATGTAGCACCAATATTTAAAAAGGGCCCAAAATACATCCCTGGGAATTACAGACCAGTTAGCCTATCATCAATAGTATGCAAGCTCTTGGAGGGAATGATAAGGGACTATATACAAGACTTTAGTAATGAGAACGGTATCATTAGCAGTAATCAGCATGGATTCATGAAGAATTGTTCTTGCCAAACCAATCTATTAACCTTCTATGAGAAGGTGAGTTACCATCTAGATAAAGGAAGGCCCGTAGACGTGGAGTATCTGGATTTTGCAAAAGTTTGACACAGTTTCCCATAAACGTTTACTGTACAAAATAATGTCCGTTGGCATGAACCATAGGGTGAGTACCTGTAATGAAAACTGGCTACAAGGGCAAGTTTAGAAGGTGGTGATAAATGGGGAGTACTCAAAATGGTCAGGGGTGGGTAGTGGGGCCGCCAGGGTTCTGTGCTGGGACCAATCCTATTTATTTTGTTCATAAACGACCTGGAGGATGGGATAAACAGTTTAATCTCTGTATTTGCGATGATACTAAGCTAAGCAGGGCAATAACTTCTCCGCAGGATGTGGAAACCTTGCAAAAAGATCTGAACAAATTAATGGGGTACATGGCAAATGAGGTTCAATGTAGAAAAATGTAAAATAATGCATTTGGGTGGCAAAAATATGAATGCAATCTATACACTGGGGGGAGAACCTCTGGGGGAATCTAGGATGGAAAAGGACCTGGGGGTCCTAGTAGATGATAGGCTCAGCAATGGCATGCAATGCAAGCTGCTGCTAACAAAGCAAACAGAATATTGGCATGCATTAAAAAGGGGATTAACTCCAGAGATAAAATGATAATTCTCCCGTTCTACAAGACTCTGGTCCAGCCGCACCTAGAGTATGCTGTCCAGTTCTGGGCACCAGCCCTCGGGAAGAATGTACTGGAAATGGAGCGAGTACAAAGAAGGGCAACTAAACTAATAAAGGGTCTGGAGGATATTAGTTATGAGGAAAGGTTGCGAGCACTGAACTTATTCTCTCTGGAGAAGAGAAGCTTGAGAGGGGATATGGTTTAAATTTATAAATACCGTACTGGTGACCCCACAATAGGGATAAAACTTTTTCGCGGAAAGGAGTTTAACAAGACACGTGGCCACTCATTAAAATTAGAAGAAAAGAGGTTCAACCTTAAACTATGTAGAGGGTTCTTTACTGTAAGAGCGGCAAAGATGTGGAATTCCCTTCCACAGGAGGTGGTCTCAGCAGGAAGCATCGATAGTTTCAAAAAACTATTAGATAAGCACCTGAACGACCACAACATACAGGGATATACAATGTAATACTGACATATAATCACACACATAGGTTGGATTTGATGGACTTGTGTCTTTTTTTCAACCACACCTACTATGTAACTATGTAACATTTGTGGCAGTGTTGAATTGTAAGTCTGTTAACTTGCTGCACATTTTCACTGGCAAGTTGTACACTTGCAGAGCCTTTGAAGCACGAGTTCTAGGTAAAACTTTTACAATTTGTAGAAAATTTGCATGGCAAGTCCCTAGCAAGAGCAAAGTTGCAGCGGTGAGTCAACAGAAAGAGCTCTGCAAGTCTACAGCATGAAAATTCAGCCACAGTGCCCCATGTGGTGGGATGACTATCGCACAACATAACTGAGCCAGAACTTGCAGAATGTTTGCAAAGAACGTTAATCTGGAGTCATGAAATGCGGACTTGCTGCAATTGTGCAACAAACTTTTGAAGCCTGGCAAGTCTAGCAATAGCTTAGCAAGTCATTGTCAAACTTGCTGCTCAATTGCTTGCTAACTTGGAGGCAAATCATATTTTTTTAGTTTTGGACAGAGTGTAGATGGATTGGAACACCTGTCAGTTTTTATTGCTGTCTGTGCCCCTGTTATGGAGATTCACCCTCTCTGTTTGTCCTGGTTACCATTATCACTGAAAGTGAAAGTAAAAGAAAATCTTACATTTTGTGTTATCCCAAGAAATGTAATAGAGGGGAAATCTTCCAATGGGGACACTAGTTCTGGTGACCAGTGGGTCCCCCAAGGAATTCCATTAATTTGCAGGGATTTCCTCTCACTTCCTGTTTGGCTATGGGACAGGAAGTGAAGGTAAATCTCTGCAATGGGACACAGATGGTGAAAAAAAAACCTTACAGGGGTTATAACCCTCCCCTTGCTCTATCCAAAAAAAAAAAGTTTTGCCTATAGTTCTACTTTAAGCCCTGGTGAGGTCCCATCTATGACAAAGGGAGCAGACTGGTTCTAGGTACTGTGTACATGTGGTTCCGGGGTGCACTGGACCTATCTGCTGTGATGGTGAGAGATGGGCTTGCTAAACCTTGAAAAATCTCAATTTGAAATATGTTGTAAAACTTTTTGTCTCTCTTGCCTGGTAGTAGATATAACCTTTGGTGAACATAAATATGTATATTTGTGTGTATACTTCCCAGTTTGCACAATGGCCTGCTACCCTGTTTACCATCTTATTTAGAAATCGTACATAATTTTAGCAATAGTTTTTCACCTGTTTGCCAGGATCACGCCTTTGACCGCTAATGCTGCGTACGCACGATCGGAATTTCGGCCCGCAAAAGACCGATGAGAGTTTTCTGTCAGAAAATGCGACCGTGTGTATGCTCCATCGGTTCTTAATCTTTCGGTTGGGAAATGTTCAAATCCGAAAATGCGATCGTCTGTGGCAATTCCGACGCACAAAATCCCTACGCATGCTCGGAAACAATTCGACGCATGCTCGGAAGCATTGAACTTAATTTTCTCGGCTCGTCATCATGTTGTACGTCACCGCGTTCTTGACGGTCGTAAGTTCAGCGAACTTTTGCGTCACCGTGTGTATGCAAGGCAAGCTTGAGCGGAATCCCGTTGGAAAAGCCGTCATATCTTTTTACGACGAGAAGTCCAGTGTCCAGGCAGTCGTGTGTACGCGGCATTAGAGTAAACATGCCAAGTCCAAAGCCAGCACTGAGGGCTAGGTATTCGCTGACAGTGACAGCTTGTATCTCAGTTGCTTACCAAAAACCTAGAGCATTTCCAAGCATTTTAAGAGGAACTGCAGTCTGCTCACATAATTTGTAATAAAAACATCTTTGCCTTTCTGAAGCTTCCCTCCAACCACTTTGCATATTATTTTATATATACTTTGATTCTGTACTTGCCAAATATGTTGCAGAAATCTCCCTCCGCTGAGTCTGGCTGCATCCATTTTAACTGTGGGCAGCTGAAGCTGCTGCCTGTTCACTTCCTGGATTTACACAGATGCACACCTCCAGCTCTGCAGCTCTCATTGGCCCTCTTATGACTCCCCCCCCTTCCTGGCAAACTTTCATGAGAGTGGGAGAGAGCTATGCATGATGTCATAAGCCTAGGTTTTTTTTACCAGACAAGAAACAGGAAGTAGGCTGTATAAGGAAGTTACTGGCAGAAAAAAAAAAAACAATTTTACTATCCAAGGTTAAAACAACAAGGGCAGACGATTTAATAGATGAAAAGATGAAAAAATGACTGACGGTCCACTTTAATACATTTTTCTAAAGCAACAAAAAAACACTCTAAATGCTGACAAAAGTAACACTCAAAAAATAGAAAATAATAGGAAAACAGTGGTGATTGCTTTCTAACCTTTTTTTTTTTAATGTGAGCACTCAATGTAGAAAGTTATAAATGGATATAAGCATCCCAGTAGGGTTACCAGCTAATCCCTTTAAAACCTGATATATAGGAATTGTGCAGGTTCTGCTATTTTTCTATAATTTTATTGATTTTTTGAATATAGATGTGACAGGATAATACCAGAAAAGCTAAACAGTTTTCCAATAACCACCTAAAGGCCTGCATTTTTCACCCCCATTACCAGGCCATTTATCAGTTTTGAGTGCTATCAATGCGCACTATGAAGTAAGATGATGGGCAGTATGGATGCCAGGCCTCTCCCATACCGGCCGGGGGGGGGGGGGGGCATCTCCGATGGCCACCCAAGCCCCCCTCTCCCCCTCACTAGTCAGTGATTAGCTGTTCTACTTTATTTCTCTTATAGGCAGTGCAGCGGTGCTCAGGGATAGGCACAGACCAACGCTGTGGCGGACATTGCAAAATGACAAAATTCCAAAGTACAGACCTTAGTGAAGGACACCAGGATACGTTCCAAATTAAAACCATCAAAAAAACATCTGTGTACTCTCTGGCCTAGTTCTAGAAGTACAAATAAGTTTAAAATAAGGCCCCTTTCACACTGGGGCGGTTTGCAGGCGTTATTGCGCTAAAAATACCGCCTGCAAACCGCCCCTAAACAGCCTCCGCTGTTTGTTCAGTGTGAAAGCCCGAGGGCTTTCACACTGAAGCGCTGCGCTGGCAGGACGGTAAAAAAAAGTCCTGCGAGCCGCATCTTTGCAGCGGTGAAGGAGCGGTGTGTTCACCGCTCCTTCACCGCTCCTGCCCATTGAAATCAATGGGACAGCGCGGCTATACCGCGGCAATACCGCGGCTATAGCCGCGCTGTACGAGCGGTTTTAACCCTTTTTCGGCTGCCAGCGGGGGTTAGAACTGCACCGCTAGCGGCCGAATACAGCCGCAAAAACGACGGTAAAACAGCGCTAAAAATAGCGCTGTTTTACCGCCGACGCCCCTACCGCCCCAGTGTGAAAGGGGCCTAACAATTATATGAAGACAGCTTGTGGTATATACAGTATCTCACAAAAGTGAGTACACCCCTCACATTTTTGTAAATATTTTCATGTCTTTTTTTTTTTATCTTTTTATGTGACAACACTGAAGAAATGACACTTTGCTACAATGTAAAGTAGTGAGTGTACAGCTTGTATAACAGTGTAAATTTTCTGTCCCCTCAAAATAACTCAACACACAGCCATTAATGTCTAAAACGCTGGCAACAAAAGTGAGTACACCCCTAAGGGAAAATGTCCAAATTGGGTCCAATAAGCCATTTTCCCTCCCCGGTGTCATGTGACTAGTTAGTGTTACAAGGTCTCAGGTGTGAATGGGGAGCAGGTGTGTTAAATTTGGTGTTTTCGCTCTCACTCTCTCATACTGGTCACTGGAAGTTCAACATGGCACCTCATGGCAAAGAACTCTCTAAAGTATTTGAAAAAAAGAATTGTTGCTCTACATAAAGAAGACCTAGACTATAAGAAGATTGCCAAGACCCTGAGCTGCAACACAGTGGCCAAGACCATACAGCGGTTTAACAGAACAGGTTCCACCCAGAAAAGGCCTTGCCATGGTTGACCAAAGAGGTTGAGTGCACATGCTCAGCGTCATATCTAGAGGTTGTCTTTGGGAAATAGATGTATGAGAGCTGCCAGTATTGCTGCAGAGGTTGAAGGGGGTGGGGGTCAGCCTGTCAGTGCTCAGACCATACGCCGCACACTGCATCAAATTGGGAAGGAAGGAAGCCTCTTCTAAAGATGATGCACAAGAAAGCCCGCAAACAGTTTGCTGAAGACAAGCAGACTAAGGACATGGATTAATGGAACCATGTCCTGTGGTCTGATGAGACCAATATAAATTTATTTGGTTCAGATGATGTCATGCGTGTGTGGCGGCAACCAAGTGAGGAGTACAAAGACAAGTCTGTTAGTAAGGTAAAAGGGTCTGGCGCTGTTCCTTTAACTAAATAATAATTCCCTGCCTATGCTGTATGTCTCTAGTTCAAGGCAAGGCATATAGGTGTAAATTCCTAGATGTACACGTATCAAGTGATAATATCCTTAGCAAATTGTGCAATTGTAAACAAGCTTTAGATATAAAAATATATATAAAAAGAAAAAGTAAACTATAAACACATATATATAATAGTATTTTCAAATCCCATACATTGTGCAAATAACTTAGAGTGTGTGGGGGGGGGGGGGGGAGGAGGAAGGAGGGGGTGATGGTGGGGAAGGGGGAAAGGGGGGGAAGGAAAGAGGTGTGGGAGATCTCTTAGAATTACTCCTAGTAAAGTGCAAACGTGCTGTCAAAGTTCATAGAAAATCCTTATGGTGTATAAACTTATTATCCGTTTAAACTCTTATTGGTGTAGTATCTTGTGCAATATCTTGTGCAGTATCTTAGTGCTAATAACGTGATGCTTGTGATCCTTCCGTGATTTAAAATCCTTGTTCTGAAAGTGCAGCCACTCACCGGATCCCTTCACCCCTACAGGGGTACTAGGCGGTTACAGTTTTGCGCCACTGTACGGCAATCACTGGCAGACTCAGGATCATGATGTTTCATATAAAAAGAGAGAGGGAGTGCCCATAGCGTAAAAACGTTTTTTTAAAAGGTTTATTAGACAAATGGGTAGGTACTCACAATTTCACAATACAAATCAAGCGGAGTGGTAAAAAGTCACGGTCAGTCCTCAGCGCTGGTAAGCAGGTGATAATGGGAAGCACAGATTTAGGCCACGCCCTACGCGTTTCGTCGTTAGGACGTCTACGGGAGCAAGTCTGTCTTGCTTATGGTCAAGCATGGTGGTGGGAGTGTCATGGTCTGGGGTTGCATAAGTGCTGCCGGCACTGGGGAGCTACAGTTCATTGAGGGAATCATGAATGCCAACATGTACTGTGACATACTGAAGCAGAGCATGAACCCCTCCCTTCTGAGACTGGGCCGCAGGGCAGTATTCCAACATGATAACGACCCCAAACACACCTCCAAGATGACCACTACCTTGCTAAAGAAGCTGAGGGTAAAAGTAATCCAGACCTAAACCCTATTGAGCATTTGTGGGGCATCCTCAAATGGAAGGTGGAGGAGCGCAAGGTCTCTAACATCCCTCAGCTCTGTGATGTCAACATGGAGGAGTGGAAGAGGAATCCAGAGGCAACCTGTGAAGCTCTGAAGGCAGTGCTGGAAAATAATGGCGGCCACACAAAATATTGACACTTTGGGCCCACTTTGGACATTTTCACCTAGGGGTGTACTCACTTTTGCTGCCAGCGGTTTAGACATTAATGGCTGTGTGTTGAGTTATTTTGAGGGGACAGCAAATTTACACTGTTATACAAGCTGTACACTCATTATTTTACATTGTAGCAAAGTGTCATTTCTTCAGTGTTGTCACATGAAAAGATATAATAAAATATTTACAGAAATGTGTACTCACTTTTGTCAGATCCTGTGTATATTTAGTTTTACTTTCGCTGGCTTCCTTGCTTTTCATTTAACAGTTTCTCTTTCTGAGTTCCAGACTTGATAAAGTATTTCTCCATCACTAAACAATGAACAAACTTTATTTATAAGCATCAAAGTTCGAATGGAACAGTCTCTATTATTATGACACAATTAGAGCGATCGAGTTCTCTCGAGATCTCACACAAGTCTCACGCTACGAAAGGAACCAACGAATGGCAGACTGATAGAGATTGCGTTTTTATATATGTTACTTATTAAACTTTTGATTACCATTGATTTACCATTTAATTTTTCGATATGTTCAAGGTTTCAAAACGCTAACAATTTTAAATATTTTTCAAAACTCTCACGGCACACCTGCAAATCTCACGCGGCACACTAATGTGCCACAGCATACAGTTTGAGAATCACTGACAGACAGTCCAGCTGGGCTCTCTTCAGATACATTTCACTCTTGCAGTTATTATTCTTTAGAAAGCCAGCCTCCCTGCATGCATGCTGTAAAGAAGGACCCTTATTTTCTGTGTGGAAGCAGTAGTCTCTCTGCAGAGGTGCAACAAACCCCTTGCCAAGCCTGAAAGCTGAAGCTATCCGATCAACAAGGATTATGCCTTTTGCTGATTGGAGTGCATTTGTTTGACTCAGAAGGGGGCACGACTTCCAGAACAAGGGGTGGGCAGGAGGGGCAGCTGCCCTGGGCACAGTTGAGAAAGTAGGGCAGAGAATAGACAGAGGGCAGTAAACCCATTCTAAGGCATGCATTACCAGTGGAGGAGGGGGCACAGTTCCACATCCTTTGCCCTGGGTGCTAGAGGAACTTAGAACCTGCTGCAGAGACCGGATTTTCTACACACGCTGTGGCTGCTTTCTAAAGACCAACTGCAACTTTTGTTTTCATGCGCCTTGAATGCACTTAGACAATAAAAAACTGAAAGTTCAATAGGGCTGCACATTTCTACGACGATAAAGAGAATTTGTATTCCATCGATGTCACACTAGTTTGGCAGCTTATATTTTTCATATAAACACATCAATATACACTGTGCCTCCCTTCCAAGTCACTGGCCTCCATCCCCTTGACATGCTTGGATGGTCTTATTCCCCATAAGAAAAAACTGATTGAAACTATCTGCTGTCACAAGGATTATTGATCTGCATGATGCTCACTAATGTATCAGTATGTATGACTTGGTGGTGTGCTGAGAACACCGCCTGCAGCTTCTCCTGAAAATTCCACTTCAAGGGAATATCAATATCTTCTAAGACCGTCTGTCTGGTAAAGTTTTGCTTTGCACAATCCTAAAAAAAAAACAATACTGTAATGATATGACTCAAAAATGAAATGTGCAAGAAATTAAGTCAGCCTGATTTACTAAGCACCACATGTAAGGGAACTGAGGTACACCTGAACAAAGTTTCAAATATCCTATTATGTGCTGGAGCATTTAAAGTGTAACTCCACTTTCGTGAGAAAAAAAATATAGCAAATAATAAAAAAATAATATAGCAGATACAATTGCGACATAGTCAAAGTCATATTCATTGGCAGCTGGTGCTCAAAATTTTTTTTTTTGGGGGGGGGGGACGCAAACAAAAACATCAATTGCAGCCACTGTCCCATTAAATGCAGCCACTGTGCCATCAAACGCAGCCACTGTGCTAATTAAATGCTGCCAGTCTGCCCATCAAATGCTGCCAGTGTGCCCATTAAATGCTGTCATTGTGCCCATCAATTACAGCCAGTGTGCCCATCAAATGCTGTCAATGTGCCATCAAACGCAGCCACTGTGCCAATTAAATGCTGCCAGTGTGCGCATCAAATGCTGCCAGTGTGCCCATCAATTGCAAACAGTGTGCCCATCAAATGCTGCCAGTGTGCCCATCAAATGCTGCCAGTGTGCCCATTAAATGCTGCCACTGTGCCTTTGAATGCTGCCAGTGTGACCCCCTTCCACCCGCTCGCCATCTGCCTGGCACTTACCCTGTTTTGGTGGGGCAGCGGGTGACGGCGAGGGTCCTTCAAGCCAGTGTCTCCTGCTGTCCTCATCTCCCAACTCCCCCCCTCTCCTCCTGATAGGCGTCCAATAGCGGTGCCTGTCATTTCAGCCAATCAGGTGACAGGCCGCCACTGGTCATATTGTGATTGAATGTAATTAAAAATGACCTTTCCTTTTCTGCAGCACTGTCATTTTCTGCAAAATGCAATGCAACATGGCTACCTCGAGCTGTTCTGTACACAGATGGTGTACAGAGCGCCCCCCAGGCATGTCAAATTATGTTTGGGTGATTGGCTCACTGATTTTCCCAGAAGAATGCACAAGTCAGATTTTGGGTATCATCTGCAACAAAATTTTAATCTTCTGTGAAATACTCCCAAAGGGAAATCACATCTAAAGGGACGCAGACCCTGCCACTTTCCTCATCAGAGCCCTGCAAGTGCAGCAGATGACTGATAATTATCAAATCGCTGCCATATAGATTAGTTTTCAACATGAACACAGACAAACAAATGGCTATTTCTTCAGAATAACAAAAGGTTGTAATCTGCAACAAGATTTGCTAAAATCCCTGCAATGTATGTACAGTGGGAGGAATACTTATTTGATCCCCTGCAGATTTTGTAAGTTTCCCACTTAAAAAAAAATGAAGGGTCTATTATTTTTATCATAGGTGTATTTTAAATGATATGGGGTAAAGGTGTAGCGCTATTAAAAAAAAAAAAAAAAATGATAAGAAACAAAAGTTCATATAATCAATACTGAAGAAAGTTCCAAATTTGTTTGATTCTGAGTCTGTCAATGAAGGATGAAGTTGGCCTGTACCTTTAGAAGAAAAACAGCCCCAAAGCATAATATTTCCACCTCTGTGCTTGTCTGTAGGGATGGAGTTCTTAGGGTCATAGTCAGCATTTTTCTTTCCCCAAGCACGGCAAGTGGAGGTAATGCCAAAGAGCTCAATTTTGGTCTCATCTGACCACAGCACTTTGTCCCAATCCTTCTTTGAATCATTTATATGTTCATGGGCAAACCTCTTCAGATGAGCCTTCTTGTGAAGGGGGACCTTACGGGCGCTGCAGGATTTGAATCTATGGAGGCGTATTGTGTTACCAACGGTTGTTTGGTGACTGTTGTCCCAACTGCCTTGAGCTCCTCCAGTGTAGTTCTGTGCTAATCCCTCACTTTTCTCATGGTCATCCTTATCCCACGAGGCGAAGTCTTGCACGGAGCTTCCATTTGCAAATAATCGCTCCAACAATTTTCCCATAAATAGTGATTTTTTTTGGGCGGTATTTGAGGGTTTTTATTTTTTTTCAGCATAAACAAAAAAGGCCGACAATTTTGAAAAAAAAAAAAACAACATTTTTGACTTTCTGCTATCAAGCATATCCAATAAAATAATTTAAAAAATCAAATTTCTTCATCAATTTAGGTCAATATGTATTCTGCTACATATTTTTGGTAAAAAAAATTCCCAATAAGCATATATTGATTGGTTTGCGCATGTAGCGCTGGTAGATTTTTATCTACCGTTGATAGGTAAATCTAGTGGGTCACTTATTATAGGAAGTTATATTTGCCTCTGTTCCAGCTTGGCTGACGTTGCGTGTAGTTCCACACTGTGCCGGTGGGTGTCGTTGTTGCCATGGGCCAGTGTTGGAAAAGCAACAGTGGTGGAAGCGTATGAGTGCGCCTCTGTCCCGGAGATAACTCGGTGGAGGTGGTCCTCCGAGTTGCATTCTGGGAGAGGGTATTTATGGGCAGACGCCATGTTCTGGGGTTCTTGTTCAGCCACCTGCTGGCCCTCCTGGCCCACAGGTATGCGTTAGGAGTACCACCTCATGGTCCTCCGTTCCGGAGGCCCACGTCGCTGCGGCGTGAGGGTGGGCCCAGAAGCCTGTTTGGGGCCTACCACAGCAGCAGAGGAATTGTCCTGAGCTGTCTATCCTGAGTGAAGAAGCTGGACAACCGAGAAGATCCCAGGGGAGGACCCGTCATGGAAGGATCATGCAGAGGGCTGGTCTGGAGAGGGGCCTGGTGACTCGGTTGGAGGACGCATCCTAAAGTAGTCTTACTGCATAGTACTGCCGGGTTGGCTTAAAGGTTCAAGTACTGTGTCTGACATTCATCACAAACCATTACATCCTGTGGCAGAGGATCGTACGGGTTTTATTTCAAACAAGTCTGTGGCAGAGACTTTTGTTCGTGCTACGTACTGGCTGCTAGACAAGTGAGAGAGGTCTATCCAGGCGGGCAAAGATTGAATCCCACAAGGGGAGCGCATTCAACTACAAGTGTTCAATTACTAATAACGTTCTGAAGAATACTAAGGAAAGGTATTTGAGCTTCCCTGCAGCTTTCCTTCTGCCTCTTTCCTGCTACTTCCTTTATTTGTTCATTAAAGCATTGGAAAACCTACTCAAGTGTTTGGTGCTTATATCGTCCAGAGGTAAACTCAACGGAACCCTAGACCTGGTGCCAGTGAAACAGAGGTATCGAGAGTGAAGGTAACAAGCCCGCTTTAAACCAGCAGCTCCACCGAGAGTTAGTGCTACATGTGGGGGCGTCATCCGGGATTTGTTGGCCGTCAATTCTCGCAACCTGGAGAAGTGTTTCACCGGGAGTTTATGGTGAGAGCTGGACTTTGTCATTTTCTCAGGAGAAGAAGAGGTTAAAAGTTGCAGGACTTTATTTCTGAGTGCCTAGGCGGCGGGCGCCAGTAAAAGCCCTGGAGCTACGTGATCAGCAGAACAAGTGGGAGGAGCCTACCCTACTTGATACCGCGTGGGACGCGTGTATGTGTTTGGCGCCAGAGAAGAAGAGAGGCCTCGTGATCGTGCTGAGAAGATCAGAGTGTGGCCATGTCTTTTTCAGCGATGCAACCAATTATGGGACCAAGAATGTTCCCTGCAAGCACCGTGTCGAGTACTATGCTGACCGGAACCCTGCTTACAGATACCGGTATTCGTCTGAAGCCGCAGGGGAGGTTTGTTCTCTATACTGCAGGAGATATCGAAGGGCTGGGCATGATTTGCCACAAATGTGAAGGACTGGCCGTACATCTCCGTCCATTTGTTTGCTGCCCGCAATGTGGAGAATATCTGTTTGTGGTGGAGCAACCTACCATGTTGCCCCGTGCTTATCGAATAGATTGGGCTACAGGTATCACCACAGTAGAAGCTGCTACTGCTGCGGAAAGAGAATGGCAGGCCGTGACTTTGCCTGTTGTTGCCGAGAATGTTCCGGAGAGAGACACTGCTGTTGCCGTCTCATCAGCGGACATTACCTTAATTTCTACGTCCACCACACCTATCCCTGTTGTACCTGTACAGAAGAAGGTGGGATATGTGAAGGCTTCCCGCGGCCGTGGTCGAGGCCTACCCTAGAGACTACCCGAACCGGATCCAACAAAGTCCACGACAGGAACGGGTGAGCAATTGATGGGAAATGTATCTGGGACTGTAAATAAATATTTACCAGCAGAAGAGCTGGGAGATTCAGAGATAGAATCCATGTCGGATCTCTCCGGTGATGATGACCTGTTTGAGACTATGTCACAGGAGCTGTTATGGGCCCAAGGCGAAGATGTCGCCTCTGCTATGACTTTCCCTGAATGGACAGCCCTGAGTTCTGGGAAGACGTCACCTTGTGTGGAACCACACAGCACTGTAAATGAGACATTGTCAAAAGTTACTAGTTCACTTCAGACACCGGCTGGGTCTATGGTGAGCAAATCATTGGATGCATGTGTGCCTCCTGGTATGGGGAAAAATAAATCCTTAACGAAACTTGCACGTTTGCAGAGAATGTTGAACAAGCGTGTAGCTACGGAATATGGTTTGGAGTTCCCTTATGTCCCTCAGGACATAATGCAAGTGATTGAAGCTAACCGGGAGCTTTGGTACAGTGAAGCTGTTTGGGACTATTTGTCTGTGCCTAAGCCTTTCCGAAAGACTGGATGTTCTGTTAAAATGGATGAACGTTACAGTGGATGTTTTATGCACTGGAATTTCGGTCGGCACATCTATGCTGACAGAGTGGTCATCTGCAGGCCCGGAAAAGATGACGTTGTATATTTCATCACTACAGTGGATAAACTGGCAAAAGCACTGACACTGCCAGATCCCCGGTTTGGTAATTATGGACAAAGGAACTTTGGGGTAGTTAGTTAGTTAGTTAGTGTCAGTATATAGAGATCTTCGCGGTCAAGATCTGAATGCTCATCTCAGTGTTTCAAATCCAAGGACTTCTTTTTGCTAGCCGGATTTCTTTCATTTAAAGAAAAAATGTATATATAGGAATGGACTCCTAAAGATTATTCTGGTGTAGACAACGGGAAGAGAGTTTCATTTTTTTCAAACGAGACTTTGCTCCTGAAATTGTATAGGTCGCATGTGTGTTTAACATGTTTTCCTTTTCAGGAACCATTTGATCTCCTATCAAGCTGTTAGGCTTTTCAGCTAAGATAGTGATGAAATGTACAGTCATAGGATGGTTTTGTTTGCGGATTTGAACATATTGTTTTACAAATGTTACTCTAATAATGTCTTTCTACTGTCTTACCTCCTTCTTTACCTAAATCCAAGTTATAAGCTCAAATACCTGCTCTCAGGCTTGGGAGTTATTATTTTTGTGACAGACGTTGAGGACAATGTCTATTGTACTGGGGGGGAGTATGTAGCGCTGGTAGATTTTTATCTACCGCTGATAGGTAAATCTAGTGGGTCACTTTTTATAGGAAGTTATATTTGCCTCTGTTCCAGCTTGGCTGACGTTGTTCCAAGTACTGTGTCTGACATTCATTGCAAACCATTACATCCTGTGGCAGAGGATCGTACGGGTTTTATTTGAAACAAGTCTGTGGCAGAGACTTTTGTTCGTGCTACGTACTGGCTACTAGACAAGTGAGAGAGGTCTATCCAGGCGGGCAAAGATTGAATCCCACAAGGGGAGCGCATTCAACTACAAGTGTTCAATTGCTAAGAATGTTCTGAAGAATACTAATATTGAGCTTCCCTGCAGCTTTCCTTCTGCCTCTTTCCTGCTACTTCCTTTATTTGTTCATTAAAGCATTGGAAAACCTACTCAAGTGTTTGGTGCTTATATCGTCCAGAGGTAAACTCAACGGAACCCTAGACCCGGTGCCGGTGAAACAGAGGTATCGAGAGTGAAGGTAACAAGCCCGCTTTAAACCAGCAGCTCCACCGAGAGTTAGTGCTACAGGCATTTTTATTTATTTTAATTTTTTTTACCAGAAATGGTGGCGATCAGCGATTTTTAGGGGGACTGCAACATTGCAGCGGACAAATCTGACACTTAACTGACACTTTTGACACTTTTTTGGGGACCAGTGACACTAATACAGTGTTCAGTGCTATAAATGTACAGTTACTGTACTAATGACACTGGCAGCGAGGAGTCAGGGACGATCAAAAGGTTAAATATGTCCCTAGGGGTGCTTGCTAACTGTGTGTGGGATGGTCTCACTGGGTGTAGACAGAGACCCGTGTTCCTGCTTAGCAGGAACACAAGCTCCTTATCTTCTCCCATGTCAGAACGGCGATCTGCCTTGTTTACATAGCTCTTCTGCGTCTCTCGGGAACAATCGCGGGTCCGCTGGACCTGCTGATTGGCTCCCCCTCTATCTGATCAGCGTGCAATCGCTCCTCCAGCGGCGCGTGCCAACCAGTGGCTATTGCACGAAATGACGAACAGGTGCGTGCTTTCACACGATAGAGCTTACCTGCCGCAGTACATGTAACTTGGGCAGTTGGCAAGTGGTTCATCAAGACTGCATTGACACAAGGCATATCTTACCCCACAAAAAAGAAAAAAGGGGTGATCCGCCCGGCTAGATAGTGCTAATATACCTTGTGAAACCCCCCCATTGATACCTACAGTAATAACTCCCAGTGACCCTGGGCTGAGTTTTTTACTTACTTGGGTTTCCCTGGTACGCTAACATAGTGAGGTTAGCCTCAATTTATATATAGGACAACTCCGGAAATACTTATACTTTACGGTATTAATAAGTTCAGTCTCTTCCTTTCTCCATTTTTCTTTGTATGTATTAAATTTTTTTTTTTTTTCCCTTGATTATTGATGGACTGTATAGGCCCTTGGCCATTGTGATTGGGCCATGTTGGCCCCAGATACGAGATAACGACTGTATTATCTTTCCTTGTTCTGTTATTGCAAAATTCTCAATAAACATATTGAAAGAGGAAAAAAAAGAAAAGGGGAAAAAAAAAAAAAAGGGGGAAAAAAAAGAAAGAAAAAAGGGAGGGAAAGAACGCCTCAGGTCAAAAACTAAATCATATGGACCTAAATGAAAATAAAGTCAGAAGGTGTTCCCAAAATCAAATCATCCAAACCTAACATGTTTCACTCTTCAAATAGAGCTTCGTTAGAGGTAAAGAAAATCAAAGAAATTGAAGAAAATGAGTAACCAAGTCTTTTGTTTGTAGTCCATCTATGACATAATAAATAAGAAAAGAAATTATATTCAATAACACTAAAAACTCCCCTTTAGGTAAACCTTTTTCTTTATGTATTCTATAAAAAATTTCCTTTTCTATGTTTTTGGGGTCAGTTTCCTTTCAAGATAATGGAATCATAGCACAGATGTATGAATTGTTGTCCCTACCAACAGAAATGACACTTTAGGTGTGTTATAAAGCTCCAAAGCTTCAGATGTGGGGAAATGAAACAGGACTTAGTGGAAGGGATTTAGAAAATCATACAGCTCCGACCTGTCATGTCTATGACACCAACGTTTCAGAAACATCAAACAAAGCTGATGGAGTGCAGCAGACAAGGGATGTTATGGTAAAGGTGTACTGGTAATAAACGTCGCAGAGTTCATGCATGCCTGTATGTTTGAAAGAACAAAGTGGTCTGAAAGTAGGGAGATGTCTAATTCACCAATTTCTATCATGATAGCTGTATTAACAATCTCTGCCTCGAACCACCTCATTCACGGTAGAGTGACAGTGACTTCTTTAATGCTGTCCATACACGTTCGAATTTCAAAAGAATTTTCTTTCGAAAATCGTATCTTATGCCGCGTACACACGAGCGGACATTACGGCGGACTTTGCCCGGCGGACTTTTCGATGTACTTTCCGACGGACTTTCTGAATGAACAGACTTGCCTACACACAATCCACCAAAGTCCGTCGAATTCGTACGTGATGACGTACGACCGGACTAAAACAAGGAAGTTCATAGCCAGTAGCCAATAGCTGCCCTAGCATGGCTTTTTGTCCGTCGAACTAGCATACAGACGGCGGACTTTTCGACCGGACTCGATTTCAACGGATAAATTTTCAACAAGTTTCAAATCTAAGTCCGTCCAACTTTTGAGAAAACAAAGTCCGCTGGAGCCCACACACATCGAATTGTCCGACGAAATCCAGTCCGCCGGGCAAAGTCCGCCGTAATGTCCGCTCGTGTGTACGCGGCATAAGAATTTTTGTACGAATTTCGCAACATTAGTGGGCTGCAGCAATGGCCGATTTTCATGCAACAATCAAATTTGAGGGCACTGATTATCAGTGCAGTCCCAACAGTGCCCACCAGTGCTGCCAATCAGCGCCCACCAGTGCTGCCAATCATTGCTCATCAGTGCTGCCAATCAGTCAGTGTCCATCAGTGCTACCAATCAGCGCCCACTAGTGCTGCCAATCATTGATCATCAGTGTTGCCAATCAGTGCCCATCAGTGCTGCCAATCAGTGCCCATCAGTGCCTTCTCATCAGTGTCACCTATCAATGCTGCCTGTCAGTGCCCATTAGTGCCACTTATCAGTGCCCTTCAGTGCCGCCTATCAGTGCCCATCGGTGCAGTCTATCAATGCAGCCTCATCATTGCCCACCATAGCCACCTCATCAGTGCAGCCCATCAGTGCCCATCAGTGCAGCCTCATCAGTGCACATCAGTGAAGGAGAAAAATTACTTGGTTGCAAAATTGTATGATGAAAAACATTTTTTGTTTTTTTTTTAAACTTTTGGTCTTATTCCATTTATTGAGCAAAAAAATAAAAAACCCAGTGGTGATGAAATACCACCAAAAGAAAGCTATATTTGTGTTTCATATAGGTGCAGTGTAGCATGACCGCGCAATTGTCAATTAAAGTGTGACAGCGCTGAAAGCTGAAAATTGCCCTGGGCAGGAAGAGGGTGAAAGAGGCCCAGTAGGCAAGTGGTTAAAATGCTGATTGGGATTTTTTGTTATGAGTTTAAAGTGGATCTTCAACCACCTCACACCCCCCCCCTGCTTACCAATTGGTCTGTTGTGCACATTTCTTATACTCGCCCCCCCCAGAGGAGCCATCGTTGTCCCGCTAAGATCCTCTTGTAATCTGCCACCTCTTGGTCCCCCACCACCATGTTGATTGTGACATCAGGAGGACAACCAACTCTTTCTGGTTTAATCGGCACATCTTCTGATGATGTGGAGCTAGGCACGCCTCCCTCCATTCCGAATGTAGAACTATACCTCCTGGGATATGTGACGTGTGTATCCCAGGAGGAAAAGGGAAGACAGTGCATGTCACTTGCCTAGGCGAATGATGTGCAAAGAGGGGCAGGGCCACAATTTAACAAAAACAAACAAACATAAAAAGTCAGTCCTACACTGGTAGCGGAAGGGAAGAAGAAAGTCTGCCCTGAGGGTGAAGATCTGCTTTAAGTAAGATACCCAATACTTGTGATATTTACAGGCTTGTGTGTGGATGAGATAAAAAAGTAACCTAACAAGACCTCCTTTGAAGAAAATACTGTATTTATCGGTGTATAACACAGTTTTCCCCCTGCAAATAGAGGGCAAATCATGTGTGTGTGTTATACGCCGATATTTTAACTGGGCTGCTTTGAAGGGGAAAGGGGGGGGGGGGTGACCTCCACCGATTACACAGAGCAGGGATCTCTTATTTACTCAATGGCCACTGTAATTCGAAGTCCTGCCTCCTGGACCGGCTTCTATGATAGACGTCACATGTCCTGGCATTGGTCCAGTGTTCAGTCTATCATAGGAGCTGGTCCAAGAGGCTGGACTTCATATTACAGGGGCCATCGAGTAAACAGGAGATCCCCGTTCTCAGGCTGCATTGATGGGCAATGCTGAGGCTGCAGATGGGCACTGATCAGGCTGCAGATGGGCACTGATCAGGCTGCAGATGGGCACTGGTGAAGCTGCAGGTGGGCACTGATCAGGCTGGATTGATGGGCAATGGTGAGGCTGCAGATGGGCACTGATCAGGCTGCATAGATGGGCACTGGTAAGGCTGCAGATGGGCACTGATCAGGCTGCATTAATGGAAAATGTCGAGGCTGCAGATAGGCACTGATCAGGCTGCATTGATGGGCACTGGTGAGGCTGCAGATGGGCACTGATCAGGTTGCACTGATGGGCACTGGTGAGGCTGCAGATGGGCACTGCTCAGGCTGCATTGATGGAAAATGGCGAGGCTGCAGATGGGCACTGATCAGGCTGCATTCATGGGCACTGGTGAGGCTGCAGATGGGCACTGATCAGGCTGAATTGATGGGGAATGGTGAGGCTGCATTGATGGGCACTGGTGAGGCTGTAGATGGGCACTGATAAGGCTGCATTGATGGGCAATGGTGAGGATGCCTTGATGGGCACTGGTGAGGCTGCAGGTGGGCATTGACCCTTTTTTTGCTTCAAAGTTTTTTATTTAAAATTTAAGTTTTTTTTTAGAGGAACTTCCCTTTTAAAATGAAGGTGCGTGTTATATGCTGATAAATACGGTAATTATGAGCAATTATCAAGTACTAAGATGCCAAGGTTAATTTCAGAAAACCTGCATTTGAACATATCTGAACATAACTGAATGAAAATTTTAAAATTTTGGCCCAATCAGGGTTTTTCATTGTCAATAGTTAGTATGAAAAAGGAATTTTGGATACATTTAAGATCTACCACTTTGCAATGTTTGTAGCTTACAAATCAATATCTTTACTTTTTCTTCAGTTTTTTTTTTAATTGTTTTGTTTTTAGCATTACTTTATTGGGGTGATGGAGGGCTATGAAGGTTGGAAGAGAGTTTTAAGTATCACGCTTAGAATTATAACTGCTGGGAAGAAAACAGGATATACAGTGAGCAGCTGGATCATTAAATATCCTCAGATTTCTTAGGTACAATTCCAGATTTTATAAAAATGTTTGATCTGTACCTGAAAAATGCATGAAATAATTATTTGCTGGTGATTTTTCTTTCAAAGATAGAAAATGAAAAAAATAAGTCGGCATTTAAATGTATGACAAATATATTCTGTTATTTTTGTATGCTGCTGATTTCTAAGTGTGCTTGATCAAAAAGTGCCTTTTATACATTCAGGCTTTAATGTATAATATATTTAATTTGTTACAAAAATGCATATTCGGATACTCTGGCATAGAAATGTGCCTTTTATTAAGCTCCATTTCTACTACTTGCAGCACAGAAAAAAATAAAATAAATAAAAACCTGAATTAATGAATGCATAACAAGTGCAAAGAAAAAATGAAAGTAAAACTTCACTGCTTTTAGGTCAGTTTTATGTCTTTTATATTTAGGTTTATACATTTTTAAACTGTTTAATATATATATATATTTTTTTCTATTGATATAAACTTTTCATTTTGCAAATAGACATTTAACCATTTCAGCCCTGCAAGGATTTACCGCCTTAATGACCAGGCCATTTTTTGCGATACAGCACTGCGTTTTTTTTTAACTGACAATTGTGTGGGCGTGCGACGCTATACCCAAATAAAATGAATGTCCTTTTTTTTCCCACAAATAGAGCTTTCTTTTGGTGGTATTTGATCTCCTCTGCGGTTTTTATTTTTTGCCCTGTAAACAAGAGAGGGCCTGGCAACTTTGAGAAAAAATATACATTTTTTACTTTCTGCTATAATTCATATCCAAAAAAAACAGAAAATAACAAAAACAAATTTCTTCAATAATTTAGGCCAATATGTATTCTGCTACATATTTTTGGTAAAATAAGCGTACATTGATTGGCTTATAGCATTTAGTTATACCATTTACAAACTATGGGATAGATTTATGGACTTTTTAAAAATTTTTTTTACTAATAATGACCGCGACAGCGGACAAATTGGACACTAAGTGACACTTTTTGGGGACCAGTGACACCAATACAGTGATCGGTGCTAAAAAAAAATGCACTGATTACTGTACAAATGACACTGGCAGGGAAGTGGTAAACATCTGGGGCGATCAAAGGGTTAAATGTGTTCCCTGTTGGTGCCTTCTGTGTAAAGCGATCACAGGTGGCCGGAGGACATAGGGTCCGCTGGGCACGCGCATCGGCTCCTCCTCCGTGCAGCGGGTGTGCACCCACACTATCTATTGCATAAAACAATGTACAGGTACGCTGTTTCACGCAATAGAGCCGCCCTGCCGCAGTATATGTATGGTGGGCGGTCTTTAAGTAGTTAAGGCTGGGATCACACTGTTGTGCGGAGCGGCTCACAGCAGGGGGTCTGGTGCGTTCCTGTTCACTGTTTCAGGTCCAATTTCAGTCCAAATTTTTGGCTGAATTCGGACCTGAAACGGACCAAAAGACACACAGGACTCTTCGGCAAACCGTGCCGGAGCTGTGTGAATCGGCTCCGTTGGGAGCCAGTCACAGTCTCCTGACATGCGAATTGGGTGCGGGGAAACCCCCATCTAGTGTGAAGTCTAGAGATGTGAAGGCCCGGAAAAAAAAAACGGAAAAATTCGGGGAAAATAAAACGTTTTTTTTCTGTTTTTTTTCCTGAAGGCTTTTTTGTTTTTTTCCCAAAAAAATTGGAAAAATTGAAAAAAGAAACTGGGATTTTCACACACAACCATCTCTCGGGTTTACAGAGAATGGTCCAAAAAAGAGAAAATACCCAGTGAGCGGCAGTTGTGTGGATGAAAATGCCCTGTTGATGTCAGAGGTCAGAGGAGAATGGGCAGACTGGTTCGAGATGATTGAAAGGAAATAGTAACTCAAATAACCACTCATTACAGCCAAAGTATGCAGAATACCATCTCTGAACACATAACACATTGAACCTCAAAGCAGATGGGCTACAGAAGCAGAAGACCATACCGAGTGCTACTCCTGTCAGCTAAGAAACTGAGGCTACAATTTGCACAGGATCACCAACATTTCACAATAGAAGATTGGAAAAACATTATCTGGTCTGATGAGTCTCGATTTCATCTGCAACATTCATATGGTAGGGTCAGAATTTGGTGTAAACATGAAAGCATGGATCCATCCTGTCTTATATCAACGGTTCAGGCTGGTGGTGTAATGGTGTGGGGGATATTTTCTTGGCACACTTTGGGCCCCTTAGTACCAATTGAGCATCATTTAAACACCACGTCCTACCTGAGTATTGTTGCTGACCATGTCCATCCCTTTATGACTAGTGTACCCATCTTCTGATGGCTCCTTCCAGCAGGATAATGCACCATGTCACAAAGCTCAAATCATCTCACCACTGGACAATGAGGTCACTGGACTCCAATGGCCTCCACACTCACCACATCTCCATCCAATAGAGCACATTTGAGATGTGGTGGAACGGGTGAATCGCATCATGGATGTGCAGCCGACAAATCTGCAGCAACTGTGTGATGTTATCATGTCAATATGAAGCAAAATCTCCGAGGAATGTTTCCAACACCTTGTTGAATCTATGCCATGAAGAATTAAGGCAGTTCTGGCAAAAGGGAATCTAACCCGGAACTAGCCGGTGAGTGTGTATATATATATATATATATATATATATATATATATATATATATATATATATATGTATATATATATATATATATATATATATGTATATATATATATATATAAATGTATATATATATATATATATATATATGTATATATATATATATATATATAAATATATACGTGTGCGTGTGTGTATTATTGATCATTTAAAGGCGACTGTTCTGTATATTTCCTGCATTTGAAATAATTAATACAAAATATTAACAGCAGCTGGAAAGACATAACATTTTCTTCTTGAAATAAAAGCCTTTTTATCTCTGGAGGCAGTGGTGAACATAGTAAATGTAAATTGTTTGTGTTGTTTAATTATTATTTGTGTGTATAGCACTGTAATAAAGTATTAGGGGTTTATGGAACATCTAGCATGTGTAGCAGTATATACAGTATAGATAGAGCTTCACAATATTATGCTAGCCGGAAAGTTCCTCTGGCTGAATTGGCTATGCTGCTCCAGAGATGACAGTCCCTCGCTAATCCTCCTTAGATTTGCCCTGTCCATCATTGGTAATTGATGGTATGGAATGGATTGAGGAACGAATAGAGGTGGGACTCCATGCCGATCACTCTGCGCGAGAATTATAAGGCTCAGATCACAGAAAGCAGATGTGTGTGCAGTTGTTTTTAGATCCATAATAAGGTATGATGCTGAGAAAGAGAAAAGGGGGGCATTATGGGATCATCCATAGTCTTTATGCAAGTTGGGTGGGTTAAATAATATGTAAACCCAACATAATATGGGAAAGTTCCCCCAGAGGGGTTTTTTAGCAGCCAAGTAAGTAAGTAATAGATACATTTAGAAAAATATGTTCTTTAATAAAAGTTATTAGCATACAATGTTTCCATAATAGTTCAAATATGAGCTCTGATGGAGGCATGCCCAAAAGTGCAAAGGATGCAAACACAGAATTGTACATAACATTACATGAACAAATGCCTAATGTATGACAAAGCTGACGCGTTTTGACCCATTCGATAGGGGTCTTCTTCAGAGGATAGGTTTGCTGCAAAGAGGCTGCATTTAGCACATCAGATTGAAAAATGCATAAATGATTGCGTATACACAAAGTTGCCATCTCACATAGTTACCATTATATGTGGCAGGGACCTCCCAACCAGAATTTCCCTAAAAGCTGTCAGATAATCGCGCGTGATTCAAATACTAGAATAGCCCAGCCAATCACCTGACTTGAATCCAATAGAAAATCTATGGAAAGAACTAAAGATCAGAGTTCATAGAAGAGGCCCACGGAACCTTCAAGATTTGAAGACTGTTTGTGTGGAAGAATGGGCCAAAATCACACCTGAGCAATGCATACAACTAGTTTCTCCATACAGGAGGCATCCTGAAGCTGTCATTACCAACAAAGGATTTTGTACGAAGTATTAAATACATTTCAGTTAGCATGTATAATATTTTTCCATATGTTATTCCATTTTATTACACATAACCTAATTTCTGAACTTATTTGTTTTGATGTCTTTGTATGTATGGATTGCATGGGTTGTTACCGACATGTGGTGAAAATGTCATGTCATTAGCACCTTTTAGAAATATATTTACCTAGAAAAATGATGACGTGTTCAATTCTTATTTTACCCGCTGTATGTTTTATACATCCCAATACGATTGTTAATTTTTTTCTGACATGAAGCCAATTTACCATTAAAAACATATGACCCTACTTTCTCAAACTCTGACATAAACATTGTCTCCCAAAGTGTGGGATGTGTACCACTGGTGGGTGATGTAACAGAATACCTAAACAAACATAATCGTGCATATGTCCTTTAAATCTCATTAATATGCATTGAAACTAGACGTCGACCGATATATCGGCCGATATTTGGTGTTTTTTACTTAATCGGCATCGGCCGATTGTGCTGATAAAAAAAAGCCGATATAGCTTCAGCGTGACTTGCAAAAGAATTCTGTAATAGAAGTCAATACAAGTTGCCTGAAAACTGTGAAGCGACTTCTCCCTCCTCTGGGCAGCCAAATCTGATAAAAAGAACCTGAAGGATACAATGTTTACAATTATGAATGGACTAAACTCCCTGTGTAGAAGCTCTCAGTTTAACCATTTAAAGACTAAATCTTTTCTGACACTTGTTGCTTACAAGTAAAAATCCTATATTTTCTGCTAGAAAATCACTTAGAACCCCCAAACATTATATTAGAGGTCGACCGATAAGGGTTTTTCTCTGGCCGATGCCAAAGACGATATTTAGAAATCGCGGTGGCCGATGGCCGATATATGATGCCGATTTTTTTGGGCCGATATATTAGGCCGATTTTTTTTTTTTTTTCCCTTCATCTCATAAAATCTAACAGTTAGACCCCTTTCACACTGGGGCGTTTTTCAGGCGCTTTTGGGCTAAAAATAGCGCCTGCAAAACGGCTCCCCTGCAGTCTGTGTGAAAGCTCGAGTGCTTTCACACTGAGGCGATGTGCTGGCAGGATGTTAAAAAAAAAAGTCCTGCAAGCAGCATCTTTGGAGCGGTGTATACCGCTCCTCCACCACTCCTGCCCATTGAAATGAATGCGCACCGCTGCCGAAGCGCCTGCAAAGCGTTTCGGCAGCAGCCCTTCAGGGGCGCATTTAACCCCTTCTTCGGCCGCTAGCTGGGTTATAAGCGTTCCGCTAGCAGCCGAATAGCACCGCTAAAATGATGGTAAAGCGCCGCTAAAATTAACAGCATTTTACCGTCAACTCCTGCCCGCTCCAGTGTGAAAGCAACCTTAAGTAATAAGTGATACAGAAAATTTTTTATATTTAAACATTTATTAAACAAAACAAACCTCCAATCAGTTCACTTGTATGTATAATTTAGATTAAAAAAAAATAACTATATCTTAAATATTAAATACACAAAAACAGGTAATCAAAACTTTTGGACGAAAAAAAATGGGCTAACTTTACTGCTTTTTTTTTTTTTTTTTAATTTCATTAGTGTATTTTTTTTTTTTTTAAATTGCGTTTGAAAGACTGCTGCGCAAATACCGTGTGACATAAAATATTGCAACAACCGCTATTTTATTCCCTAGGGTCTATGCTAAAAAAAATATAATGTTTGGGGGTTCTAAGTGATTTTATAGCAGAAAATACAGGATTTTTACTTGTAAGCAACAAGTGTCAGAAAAGATTTAGTCTTTAAATGGTTAAACTGAAAACTTCCCCAGGAGTTCAGTCTATTGATAAAAGAACCTGAAAGAGATACAATGTATCTTCTTATCAGACTTGGCAGGCTGCCCAGAGGAGGAGAGAAGAAAACTTCACACAACTTGCAATTGACTTCAATTACAGAAGTCATTTGCAAGTCCTGCTGAATCGGCTTTTTTTATCAGCACAATCGGCCGATGCCGATTAAGTAAAAAAAGCCAAATATCGGCCGATATATCGGCCGGCCGATATATCGGTCGACCTCTACATTATATATATATTTTTTTAACAGAGACCCTAGGAAATAAAATAGCGGTTGTTGCAATATTTTATGTCACATGGTATTTGCACAGCGGTCTTTCAAATGCAATTTTTTAAAAAAAAAAATACACTAATAAATTAAAAAAAAAACTAAGCAGTAAAGTTAGCCCATTTTTTTCATCCGGAAGTTTTGATTACCTGTTTTTGTGTATTTAATATTTAAGAGAGGTGGTTTTTTTTTTGTTTTTTTTTATCTAAATTCTACATACAAGTGAACTGATTGGAGGTTTGTTTTGTTTAATAAATGTTTAAATGTAAAAAAATTTCTGTATCACTGAAGGTTGCTTTCACATTGGAGCGGGCATGCGTTGATGGTAAAACGCTGCTAGTTTTTGCGGCTCTTTACCGTCATTTTAGCAGCGCTATTCGGCTGCTAGCGGGGCGCTTATAACCCAGCTAGCAGCCGAGGAAGGGGTTAAATGCGCCCCTGAAGCGCCGCTGCCGAAACGCTTTGCAGGCGCTTCGGCAGCGGTGCGCATTCATTTCAATGGGCAGGAGTGGTGGTATACACCGCTCCAAAGATGCTGCTTGCAGGACTTTTTTTTAACATCCTGCCAGCGCATCGCCTCAGTGTGCAGGCACTCGGGCTTTCACACTGAGACTGCAGGGGAGCCGTTTGACAGGCACTTTACAGGTGCTATTTTTAGCCCAAAAGCGCCTGAAAAATGCCCCAGTGTGAAAGGGGTCTAACTGTTAGATTTTATGAGATCAAGGTAAAAAAAAAAGAAGAAAAAAAAAAAAAAAATCAGCCTAATATATCGGCCCAAAAAAATCGGCATCACATATCGGCCATCGCGATTTCTAAATATCGGCATCGGCATCGGCCAGAGAAAAAACCATATCGGTCGACCTCTAATTGAAACCTAAACTTTACCTAAATTAAAATGCCCCAATAACACCCACAAACAAACAACAAAAGTGCACATGTCCTCTTAAGATGATATACATTTTATTATATTAATTCAAATAAAAGTGCACTTGTCCCTTTAAGGAATATACTGATAGTTCTAATTATTCAAACAAGTTTGTGGCATCCTGTATATAACCATATAAATAAATACGTATAACACAAAGTTCATTTGTATGTTGAAAATAGTCCAAGTCAACAAAAATTATTTTCCGAGTGGCCAAACATGCAAAGTGCTGGACACAGCCGAATTGGTGCTGACGTGCCCAAAGGTGATCTCCCCACAGACATTCAAGCCTCTTATCAGACAGTTCATCTCAAGTTATAGAGATTATACAGGCTCTTGTATAAAGAGAGACCCAATGCTCTCACCATTGGAGAATATGGAATATGTGACCCCGCTAGCAGATTGAAGCACTGATGTCCCCACAAACGGATCATAAGAACAGTTTACTCCTTTTGGCCAATTCCATCCATCTTAGACCTCATATAAAGGCAGAGAATAGAAGAAGCCTCGTAGTGCAGTAAATCAATAAAAAACACATTAAAAGTATTGCACACACACTGTTTAAAATGCACACAAGCGCTATATAACGCAACGGCCGTGGGACTCGTGCGTGATGTCACAGATACGGCTCCACCCAATGCGTTTCCCCAAAACAGGCATCCTCTGAGAACGGAGAATCAACGGAGACAAAATATTTAACATCTGTCCGGCTGGCAAAGTTGCTAGCAAGCTGTTTGCAGGTGGGCACTTTAAACCATATTCTCTGCCATCTCTGGGCTATTGGAGGAGCGAGTTCACTCTCCGATATCACTGGCTGTTTCACAAAACCAAATGCTGCACTGGTCCTCCTCAGCATAGGCATAGATACTGTAAATTCCCACCAGACCTTTGATATCTAGTAATGCATATTTTTTTTTGCTGCGAGATTAATGATCTTTAGGAAATGGAGAGGTTCCCTATCACCCAACCTATTTGATGTGAATCTTCAATTGAATTTCAGTATTCATGATGAATAGTATCTGGCACTTCAGAAGGGTAGCTGTCACCAATTTCTTACAACTTGGAGCCCTTGGATCTCTCTGCAGAAATCTGACTTACTTCAGACTCTACTAAATTAAACCTGTCATGTCAATTTTACTACTGCATATTTGGTAATAATGTTTCTATTATATTTGCTCTCTGGTAATGTATCTGATTTTACTATGTATTCTTATTATATCTATTTAAGCATACTTTGTTCAGCTTAACTTGAAAACTATTAAAAACTAAGTTAAAAAAAAAAAAAAAAAAGTTGCACCAAATGGAAAAAATTAGCTTAAAGTGGTTCTAAACTTCAGAAGTGAAATATGAACAAAGCATATCCCTCTATAGTATGTTCTTGTCTCAATTAACAGCACTAAGTATCATTTCTGTCTGCTCTGCTATCTGTATGAATTACGTTTGACAAGTTTTCCTGACACCAAGAGAAAAATGGTGACAGGGGAGGGAGCTCCAGCTGATTCCTGAGAGCTGTGTGGAGGGGGGGTTGTGTCTCTTCCCTCCAATCAGCTCTTAGAGCTCTCCTCACTGAGCTCTGCAGAGTGTAACTTCAGCTCTCCACCCCCTTTTTTTCTAAACTCTCAGACAATCTTTATAAATTCAGCACTTTGAATGGATGTTGAGAGGAGAAGACTTTAGATGAACGGGTACAAATTAGATAGGAGGATTTTTTTTTTCATCTCAACCACTTTAAGCCGTTGGGCTCCATTACTAGACCATGTGCCCTGTAGATGAATATTCTCATGCTAGTGAAAGCTTCCATTTCCATGATCTAAACAACAAACCAGAAAGGTTTACTGAGCGCCAGCAGCCTTTTTTTGGAAATAGAGGTGTTCTGGCATAGATACTGTAGATAATTTGGAGGGTGGAAGTGCACACAAAGAAAGAGTTCAAGTTCAAAATATCAGAAGGACAGAAGAAAAGACGACCCAGAGAATCAAAAGTTGGTGTTAACTGATGAAGTTAAAAGAGACAGAACTACAGAAAGTATACCCCACTCCAAATTATAAATGGCCACATTGCAATTAACATGACAACTCAAAATGATGCTAGATAGTCAAGGTTTTGAAAAAAAAGAATGAAAAAAAACAATTATAGTAGACAGATGCTAATGTCACATTACGATTATTCCTATGTTTTAACATTTCTTTTAGAAGATGCTGACATTGTTCTCCCAACTATCTTCTACTTTTTCAATCTCCTTTTCAAGCTTTTGCTAAAACATAACATTATAGACAATAAAAGCACACAGTGGCACTGAATCAGTTTTCAATACAACAGAATGCAGTTTTGTGATTCATGGACTAAACAGATTAGTCATGGTTTATTTAATTTATATGCGGTAGCTATAACAAAATCTTCAGTGTCTAATAGAGTATAAAGATCATTCGCTATGACATTCATTAGTCCCTGTTACAAAAATATTTAATAAGGAGGTTGATAAGGTTCTGTTTTTTCTCATGAGAACAGACCCAGGATAGTTTTAAACGAGCCTCTATATACCATAGAAGCCATTTGAATCCCATTGTAGCCTTAAAAAAACTATTTTACCTTTCCTATTAACTGCAAAATGGCAAACTTTTTCCAAAATCTCCCAAATTTTGCAGAAATTTCAGAAAAATTAAACTCCCTGCCAAAGATATCAGCAGATATTTTTTTTTACCAAACAATTTTTATATAAGGTGTTGTGAGTTGGAAATAATCATAATATACTAAATACACATATCCGTCAGAATTTGAATCATATGAAAAATCAACCAAAACCAGCATCCTGAATCAATGATCTATTAATACAGAAACGTAAGTGTGTCGAGAAAAGAATTGAACATGTAAAGCTCATGTCAAAGCTACGTTAAGTACTATTATGACCAGGTTTCCTGATAGGGACACATGTATCAAAAAGAAACAAAAAACACAAAAACATATAGATCAGTAGAACAAAGTAATGCAGGGTAAAGAGAGAATAGACTGGCAGAGTCTCGTTCCCAGACCGGGAAAGGCATGATATCTATAGAGCGAAAATTTTAAAAAGTTACACTAAGGCCAAAGGGATCCTCCTAATTGAGTGAGCTGTTCCTAGAATCTGGCTCTGTCGTCTCAAAAACATTAAAAAAAAAATGAAAAAAAGGGGGGGGGGGGAGAAGGAAGGGGGGCCTTCCAATCAACAGATATTTTATTTCTTGCCAGACCTAATCATCTTAAAATCAAATAATTAAAGAAATTCTAGTGTGTTGTATAAGCAACTGGCCCATACCATCTCTTAGGGACTTGGGGACCTAAATTCTTGAATTTGCTGTTGTCCTGCAGCCATTATGAAAAGTATTCTCGACGTTGGATTATTCAGCAGTAGAACTAAACTCTATTGTTCAGTGCCAGAGCAAGGACGTCTGGTTGGAGATCTCATAGTGTCTCCAAAAGATAAAAGAAGCCAGAAGGCTATTCATTTGATCATCATCTGCAATCTACAGCTGATTCCTGCTCTTTTCTTACCTTCAGGACTATTTGGTATTTGCTCAGTTCCATCTTTGTACCACTTACCTCTGAACAAATGGACGTGACATATCACTCTCTAAAATCTTTTTGGACACTGTTAGTTCCCAAGATCTCATAATGATATTGGTTCACTTAAATCAACCTTCTTGTGCCTTCCAGCTTGTAGCCTAGTGGTTGAATGAGGTAGCTGCCATCTTGGTTCCTCAGGGTTCTTCTTTGTGCCTCATTCACAACCACCACTGCACAGTGTCGGACTGCTGGCTGAGCTTTGTTGGGTGAAGGAAGTGACTGCATCTCAGGGCGTTTAGTGTCTTCTGTTTAACCGGCAGAAACTCTGCTCTGTGATGACATAGAACAGAGTGGTAGCCGATTAGACAGCAAACACATATGATGTGGCAGCTGAGGGAGAAGTTTCAGAGTCGATCAATGTTAGCAACAACACACATTCAATATATTCGACATACGTCAGGAATAAACTGCTAGGTAGAGTTTTGCTTACAGGTATCCCATAATCCAAGCATTATCCATACTGAGCAGACTATTAAGACTAAAGCCAAAATAAAACATTCTCAAATATGTAGAATGACCAATGTGATTATGGTGGGGAGGGCCAAAAGAAACAGGTATTGAAAGAGACAAAAAATGAAATAGATGGAGATATTTGTATGGTAATGCAATCCATGATTTTGATTTCAGGATGGAATCAAATGTTCTAGATCCAAAACTGGATAACACCAGGGACAAATAAACTACTGTATGCCTTTACACATCAGTAACTCTGTGTTTTATTTAAAAAAAGATATATTTTTCTTATTTTGGAGAGATGCAGTAATGTATTTTGTTTTTTTCTTAACATATATTTTTGCTGTTACAGTTACCTAAATGGCAGCTGCACAGGAAACCAAATCTTAAGCCTTGTATACATGATTGGATTTTCCACAAACAAAACCTCGGACTTTCGTCCGAGGAGCGTTGGCTCCAAACTTGTCTTGCGTACAAACGGCACACAATTGTCGGCCAACAAACACAAACGTAGTGACGTACTATGTGGTTTTTCAGCTTTCTAGCGCCACCCTTTGGGCTCCTTCTGCTAATTTTGTGTTAGCAGAAGTTTGGTGAGTGTTGATTCATGCTTTTCATTTCACGCTTTTCATTTCACACTTTTCGGTTCGTTCGTCAACCAGACATGTTGCGGAATCGGAGGAGATAACGTGTTATTTATTATTGGCCTTGGAGTTATTGCTTTGACTCAAGTCCAGTCCAGGAACAGGAGGAGGAGGATTTCTTGGACCAAAAATTGGTTGCTTTATTAATCGTGACCAATTATGTCATATGCATTTGCTGTGGGAGCTCTAGGAGAATAATCCAGATGATTTTCGGAATTATCTCTTGATGATGGACCCCTGCTTTCACCAACTCTTGGTATTGTTGACCCCCTATATTAAGAAGCAGGACACATGCATGAAGCTTTTATTTTATTTTTTGTTTGAATAATGATTTGATTTGGTATATTTTCTATATTTTTGGATGCATATATAAAATTGTATAGGATGTCTGCTCAGCAGTTGATCTCCTTTTACTGTGTGTATCCTTCAGTCCAAAGCTAGTAAAAGTCAGAACAGTTTAAGGATTTTAAATATGCCTTTATGAACCAAATTCAGACCAGTTTATATATAAAAAAAATAACAAAATCTGAAAAAATCTAATTTTTCTGAATTTGGTTCTCAAAGGCATATTTAAAGTCCCTAAACTGTTTTGACTTTTAGTAGTTTGGATATATTTGGATATATATGAATTCCGGATGATGCCAATTGGAACCTTATAGAATAGTTATAAATGGCATTCCACCCCCTATTTGCAAAAATAGATATCCTTTAGTCCCCTTCTTACAGTAGCCCACCCCCTGTATTTGCATTAGCATGTGTTGCTTCCTTATCTCCGTATAAAAGGAGGTGGGCATCTCTAAAGAAGTATGAGGAAATCACTCAGTTGTCCCTATTGGAAGATTTGCCCTCTATTGCTGTTCTAGTAAAAACTTAAAATTTAGAATTTTCCCTTACTTTTAGATCTGGTGACAGTGGTCCTGCAGATCTAACAGGAAGTGAGAGGAAACCTCTTCAAGGTAAATGGAGATCTGCTCTTTGACAGCTGTCATCAGCACAAGTGTCTCCACTAGAAGTTTTCCCTCTCATTTTTCATTACAGTGACAACGGTAAATGTTTGCATTTGCCATCAACTTTTATCATAGTGAATGATCACCAAGACAAATAAAGAGGAATCGGTTGGGGCACAGACTGTGATACAAATTGCCGACAAACAGCAGGTCTACACCGCTCCCAAGCACTGGGTTAATTCACTTGTAAACTGGGCACCAATAGAAGGGCTTGTCCTATGCCCCAAACTGTAAATAAGTGCAAAAAAAAAATGCTGGCAGCACTTTTAAAAGCCAACTTTAATAGCTTTATTAGTCCAGACCATCAAACTTGAGGTCTAACTTGAGGGTCACCTTTTTGTACAAGTTTCTCCCAAGAACTGGGCTTAATCCTATAAGATGTTGAGAAGAAAGATGGGACAGGCATTTATACAGTCTTATGGACAAATAAATATATATTATTCCCTGCTGCTGCTCCTCGTCTCTAGGAGGTGGCTGCTATGAAAGGGAAGCTTGGTTTTTACCAACTTAGCTAACCTCATCTATAGGCGCCTTCTCCATAGAGTAACAGGTACTGCCATTTTAAAAGTATCTGTGGAAATTTATGTTGTGTAGGTGCAGCATGGTGCAGTAGGCAGTAAACTCTCAGAGTCCTGATTTGAAAATAAACATTGTATTGAAACAGTAGGTCAACAGCACAAACAGGCCCAGGAGGCATCCGTCGTCCGGTGCC
The DNA here is from genome assembly GCF_042186555.1 of Aquarana catesbeiana. Classification (NCBI taxonomy): domain Eukaryota; kingdom Metazoa; phylum Chordata; class Amphibia; order Anura; family Ranidae; genus Aquarana; species Aquarana catesbeiana. The sequence continues at coordinate 65,059,740 of NC_133325.1, read as the reverse complement.
GCCTATGACCGTGTAATGAATTGACAGCATTGAGAAGACTCAAAGATGCCAACAGCATTTGCCGCGAGGATCGAAGTGTGGCCTGGCTGGTCCAACCCAAATAGAAAGCTTCCTGAAGAGGTAGAAGTAGTCTCTGCTCTCCTCCTACTCCACCAGAAATGTTTTCTATTGCTGCCACTGTCCCTGTCAGACGGGGAACCTGTCTCTATCCTGTCCACTCGAATAAAGCAGAACTTGCTTTGCCTGATCTAAGATGGCTGCCAGGGTCACAGGGGCATGTGCATCCAACCAGATCACTGCCCAAGTAACACAGTTTCTTTTATGTTCCTCTCTCATCTGCATTTCTGCTGTGGATGAGCGCCACATGCAGTGGAGAATATAGACTGCACCTGCCTACATATACATCCAGTGTATGTCCTTTTTGAACATATTAACTCTCCCAATCAACCTATCTGGCTTACCCCTATGCGTCCACATTTTCTTGCCCTTCCAGATGGTCTGTGGTGGGCACAACAGGGCCTAGAATATATCCACCAACTTTATTCTCCGAATTCTTTTTAAAAACTTTCTTAGGACTGCAACAATAGCTAGGTATTACAGTGAATTGGCCTTTTAGATACTTGCAGCTCAGGCACGCAGCTGAAACCCTACTGTATTTGGACTCCGAGATGTACACTTTCACAATTTTTCACTAAATTAGAGAAAGTCCTACTTCAATCAGTTCATTCATGTTTCACCTCTCCTTTTTATCTTATTCTTCTTGGTGGGAAATGCCCCCCTCTCCTCTAAGCACAAACAGAAAGGAAACAACATTCCCGACATCTCTGAAGAAAACTGTCAAGAATTCTTTCATTCTTATTTTGATACGGGTATTTCTGCCAGAGATAAATGTATCCAACTAAGATATTTGCAGAGGACATAGTATACGCTAAAACAACTATTTCAAATCCAAAAGAGGGACACACCTACCTGTCAAAAATGCCTTAAAGAATCTGGTGGTTTCCTTTATATGTTCGGGAACTGCAACAACATTTGGCCCCTTTTGGCCTCAAATTAATGCCTTTATTTCTACTACCTTCAAATTGCCCAACAACTGTAACCCTAAATGGTGGTGCCTATTTGGTATTTTTAAAGATTTTAATACCACACAAAACCATTTCCTATGGATTCTACAGATCCTTCTGTATTATGCTAGGAAAATGGTGGCACTTCAGTGGATACACAAAGACCCTGTTAAAAATAGTGTGTGGAAAAGGATAATTAACCAGACCTTATCTTTGTATTAATTGGCATATGAGGTAGGAGGGTGCATTTGGAAACTGACTAAGATCTAGGGTGCTTGGCTGGACAGTCAGGACAGCTATGACACCCTTCTCTTGCTGCTTACTGATTCTACTCCTTAGGACTTATCTATTCCCTAGTATACTGCACCTCCCGATTTATAACAGAACCACATAACATAATGATTTTCCATATTTTTTTTTATTGGAAACTGGTACAGCACATATTGTGAATTGGTTTTCTACACTGAGCAAAATTATAAAATGCAACACTTTTGTGTTTGCCCCTATTTATCATGAGCTGAACGCAAAGATCTATGACTTTTTCTATGTACACAACAGGCCTATTTCTCTCAAATTTTGTTCACAAATCTGTCTAAATCTGTGTTAGTGAGCACTTCTCCTTTGCCGAGATAATCCATCCACCTCACAGGTGTGGCATATCAAGATGCTGATTAGACGGCATGATTATTGCATAGGTGTGCCTTAGGCTGACCACAATAAAAGGCCACTCTAAAATGTGCAGTTTTACTGTATTGGGGGGGTGGGGAGGGTCTAAAAACCAGTCAGTATCTGGTGTGACCACCATTTTTCTCATGCAGTGCAGCACATCTCCTTTGCATAGAGTTGATCAGGTTGTTGATTGTGGCCTATGGAATGTTGGCCCGTTCCTCTATAATGGCTGTGCAAAGTTGCTGGATATTGGCAGGAACTGGAACACGCTGTTGTATATGCCGATCCAGAGCATCCCAAACATGCTCAATGGGTGACATGTCCCGTGAGTATGCTGGCCATGCTAGAATTGGGATGTTTTCAGCTCCCAGGAATTGTGTACAGATCCTTGCAACATGGGGCTGTGCATTATCATGCTGCAACATGAGGTGATGGTCGTGGATGAATGGCACAACAATAGTCCTCAGGATCTCATCACGGTATCTCTGTGCATTCAAAATGCCATCAATAAAATGCACCTGTGTTCATTGTCCATAGCATACGCATGCCCATACCATAATCCCACTGCCACCATGGGCCACTCGATCCACAACGTTGACATCAGCAAGCCGCTCACCCACACAACGCCATACACGCCTGCTATCTGCCCTGTACAGTGAAAACCGGGATTCATACGTGAAAAGAATGTCTCTCCAAAGTGCCAGACGCCATCCAATGTGAGCATTTGGCCACTCAAGTCGGTTATGACAACGAACTGCAGTCAGGTTGAGACCCCGATGAGGACGACGACGACATGCAGATGAGCTTCGCTGAGATGGTTTCTGACAGTTTGTACAGAAATTCTTTGGTTATGCAAACCAATTGTTGCAGCAGCTGCCCGGGTGGCTGGTCTCAGATGATCTTGGAGGTGAAGATGCTCGATGTGGAGTTCCTGGGCTGGTGTGGTTACACGTGGTCTGTGGTTGTGAGGCGGTTGGATGTACTGCCAAATTTTCTGAAACGCCTTTGGAGACGGCTTATGGTAGAGAAATGAACATTCAATTCAAGGGCAACAGCTCTGGTGGACATTCCTGCAGTCAGCATGCCAATTGCACGCTCCCTCAAAAGTTGCGACATCTGTGGCATTGTGCTGTGTGATAAAACTGCACGTTTTGGAGTGGCCTTTTATTGAGGCCATCCTAAGGCACACCTGTGCAATAATCATGCTGTCTAATCAGCATCTTGATATGCCACACCTGTGAGGTGGGTGGATTATCTGGGCAAAGTAGAAATGCTCACTAACACAGATTTAGACAGATTTGTGAACAATAATTGAGAGAAATAAGCCTTTTTGTGTACATAGAAAAAGTTGCAGATCTTTAACCACATGCTGACCAGCGCACGACGATACACGTTGGCACAATGGCACGGCTGGGCAAATGGGCATACAGGTACATCCCCTTTAAGAAGAGGCATTGTGGGTGTGCGCGCGCCACTGCGTGTTCCGTGACCATGTCTGCGGGTCCCGCGGACTCGATGTCCGCTGGGTGCCCGCGATTGTGTCACGGAGCGGAGGAACGGGGAGATGTATTTGTAAACAAGGCATTTCCCTGTTCTGCCTAGTGACATGACAGCGTCATCGGGAGCAGTGATCGCTGTCATGTCAGTGGTAGCCCATCCCCCCCCACAGTTAGAATCACTCCCTAGGACACACTTAACCCCTTGATCGCCCCCTAGTGTTTAACCCCTTCACTGCCAGTGTCATTTACACAGTAATCAGTGCTTTTTCATAGCACTGATCACTGTATAAATGACAATGGTCCCAAAATAGTGTGAAAAGTGTCCGAAGTGTCCACCATAATGTCTCAGTCAGGATAAAAATCGCAGATTGCCGCCACTACTAATGAAAAAAATTAACAAGAAAAATGCCATAAAACTATCCCTCTATTTTGAAGACGCTATAACTTTTGCGCAAACCAATCAATATACGCTTATTGCGATTTTTTTTACCAAAAATATGTAAAAGAATACATATCAGCCCAAACTGGGGGAAAAATTTGTTTTCTTATATATTTTTGGGGGATATTTATTATCGCAAAAAGTAAAAAATATTGCGTTTTTTTTTTTTCAAAATTGTCGCTCTTTTTTTGTTTATAGGGCAAAAAATAAAAACCACAGAGGTGATCAAATACCACCAAAAGAAAGCTCAATTTGTGGGGAAAAAAGGACGTCAATTTTGTTTGGGTGCAACGTCGCATGACCGCGCAATTGTCAGTTAAAGCGACGCAGTGTCGAATCGCAAAAAGTACTCTGGTCAGGAAGGGAGTAAATCCTTCCAGGGCTGAAGTGGTTAAGTTCAGCTCATGATAAATAGGGGCAAACAAGTGTTGCGTTTATAATTTTTCTCAGTGTAGTTTCTTTGTTTGCTGTATTTTTCCCTGTGTCTTGTTTCTTAAAATGAAAAAATCGTACACTTGCAATGCATACAGCTGCTTGATTAATACTTGTCATGCAATCTGACCAAATGCCTGCACTCCATCCTCTGTTTTCCTGTACGAAATTGGTGTAATAGGCTCAACGTATGGAAACTACTACTATGCATGTATAAATGTCTTTTATATTCATAAAAACTAAGTTTAAAAAAATTCCCCAACCACAGGAACTAAATACACTGGTATAGATATATTATTATAATCATGCGGTCAGCGTCACGCTTAGCCAATCATTGAGATGTACATGAATAAGTCATTTTTCATTTCTGTCAATGACATCATCCTTCCATTCAGCAGATCCGAAATATAATCTAGTGCAAGTAAATGATAAATTATGCCATACATCAAATCAGCACAAGTGTATTGACAAAATATCTACATACATTGCAGGGCCAATGCTCACATGTGTACTTTTCCATGTTCAGTCACTTTAGCGCCAGATGAAAAGTGGATGGTAAATAACATTGTAGAATCGGTGACAGATACATGTGTTAGCTCAGCTTTTACCAAATGACTTTGTATGTTTGATTAAACCGTCAGTTATACTGGAGATTAATGTGTGCCATTATTAATAAGTACACTATGTGGGACTTGTTTGAGAAAAAAAACTAAAAAAATAATCTTTGAATATTATTTTAAAGTCCAGTTGAACTTTTACACATACCATAGCTGCACACTGTATACCACTATTCTTAAAGGCATAAATACATTTATTGCTCCAGCATTCTTGAGGGAACTCTAGCCTGCATCTCTCTGATGCCGTGTGTCCCCTACTGGGGCCTAATTGTGACAACTCTATCATTAAACCCCAGCAGGGGGTGAAATAGGGGCTGGGCGGAGTGTCCTCAACAGGGCTGGACAGGGGCGTAACTAGAAATAGCAGGGCCCCATAGCAAAATGTTGTATGGGCCCCCCTGCAAACACAGCCCCCCCCCCCCCACGGCTGCCCTAGTGTCAATGCAGCAGGAGCTGTGCCACATACAGCGTGACCTGTGCCACATACAGCGTGACCTGTGCCCAATACAGCGTGACCTATGCCCCATACAGCGTGACCTGTGCCCCATGCAGCGTGACCTGTGCCCCATGCAGCGTGACCTGTGCCCCATACTGCGGTACCTGTGCCCAATACAGCGTGACCTGTGCCCCATACAACGTGACTAGGGATGAGCCGAACACCCCCCGGTTCGGTTCGCACCAGAACCTGCGAACGGACCGAAAATTCGCACGAACGTTAGAACCCCATTGACGTCTATGGGACTCGAACGTTCGAAATCAAAAGTGCTCATTTTAAAGGCTAATTTGCATGGTATTGTCCTAAAAAGGATTTGGGGACCCGGGTCCTACCCCAGGGGACATGTATCAATGCAAAAAAAAACTTTTAAAAACGGCCGTTTTTTTCGGGAACAGTGATTTTAATGATGGTTAAAGTAAAAAAAAAAAAAAGTGAAATATTCCTTTAAATATCGTACCTGGGGGGTGTCTATAGTATGCCTGTAAAGTGGCGTGTGTTTCCCATGTTTAGAACAGTCCCTGCACCAAATGTCATTTTTAAAGGAAAAAATCTCATTTAAAACTGCTTGCGGGTTTAATGTAATGTCGGGTCCTGGCAATATGGATGAAAATCAGTCAGACAAACGGCATGGGTACCCCCCAGTCCATTACCAGGCCCTTTGGGTCTTGTATGGATATTAAGGGGAACCCCGCATCCAAATTAAAATAAGGAAAGGTGTGGGGCCACAAGGCTCTATATACTCTGAACAGCAGTATACAGGCGGTGCAAACAAGACAGGGACTGTAGGTTTGTTGTTAAGTAGAATCTGTTTGTCATTTTGAACGGGTACATTTTTAACGTGTTTAGCTCCAGCCAAAAAATCTTTTTTAAGCTTTTTGGAAAACATAGGGAAGGGTTATCACCCCTGTGACATTTGTTTTGCTGTCTTTCCTCCTCTTTAAAAGATTTCACCTCACTTTTTGTCCCAATGACAAATGTTTTTTGAAAATTTGGGTTTTTTTGTGGAACAAGGATTAGAAAGCATCAGTGGAAAGGAGAAATGTTTTTCCCATATTAACTCTTACACGAGAGAATTTCCCTTCCTAGGGGTAGATTTCATCTCACTTCCTGTTGTCTCCTTCCGTTTGCAAGTAGGAGTCGTTTGTAAGTTAGATGTTTGAAAGTAGGGGCCTGCCCTATATACTCAGCATAAATTTGGCCCTTAGGTGTTGTTGTGGCCACAACACTGTAAGTCCTCACTCGCTCTTGGTGGGTGCAGAAATGGGCCCTGCTGTGAAATATTAGATCAAGAATTGTAATTACATGCCCCTGTTGAACAGGGGCAGAAAAATTGGGCCTTTGGTGGTGGTGGTGGTGGTGGTGGTGGTGGTGCTGGTGCCACAACACTGCAACCCCTCACAGACACTCTAGTTGGAACACAGGAACGAGCCCTGCTGCAAAGTATTGCATCAAAAAATGTAATTACACGCCCCTGTTAAACAGGGGCAGAAAAATTGGGCCTTAGGCACTGGTGCTGGTGCTACAACACTGCAACCCCTCACAGACACTCTAGTTGGACGCAGGAACAAGCCCTGCTGCAAAGTATTGCATCAAAAATTGTAATTACACGCCCCTGTTAAACAGGGGCAGAAAAATTGGGCCTTAGGCACTGGTACTGGTGCTACAACACTGCAACCCCTCACAGACACTCTAGTTGGAACGCAGGAACGAGCCCTGCTGCAAAGTATTGCATCAAAAATTGTAATTACACGCCCCTGTTAAACAGGGGCAGAAAAATTGGGCCTTAGGCACTGGTGCTGGTGCTACAACACTGCAACCCCTCACAGACACTCTAGTTGGAACGCAGGAACGAGCCCTGCTGCAAAGTATTGCATCAAAAATTGTAATTACACGCCCCTGTTAAACAGGGGCAGAAAAATTTGGCCTTAGGCACTGGTGCTGGTGCCACAACACTGCAACCCCTCACAGACACTCTAGTTGGAATGCAGGAACGAGCCCTGCTGCAAAGTATTGCATCAAAAATTGTAATCACACGTCCCTGTTAAACAGGGGCTGAAAAATTGTGCCTTAGGCATTGGTGGTGGCGCCCAGAACCAAAAATGTTCTTTCAAGCTATCAGCGTGATGATTGAGGAGGAAGAGGATAATTACTCAGGGATAGTCACTCAGCATCAGCATAGGCAGTCTTTGAAGGGATCTGAGATTTAAAAAAAAATGATTCGGTTACATCAGCATCAGGTGCTTGGTAGCTGGTGGTGATCCAAGACTGATTCATTTTTATGAAGGTCAGTCGATCGACTGAGTCGGTGGACAGACGCACCCTGTGATCGGTTACAAAGCCTCCAGCAGCACTGAATGTGCGTTCCGAAAGAACGCTGGATGCAGGACAGGCCAGTAGCTCAATTGCATACTGTGCAAGCTCTGGCCAGTGATCCATCCTCAAGACCCAGTAACCCAGAGGATTTTCGGTGGGAAAGGTGTCCAAGTCTGATCTTGCCCCTAGGTATTCCTGCACCATGTAAAACAGACGCTGGCGATGGTTGCTGGAACCGATCATACCTTGGGGCTGCGGACCAAAAAATTGTCTGAACGCATCGGTCAGACGGCCACCTTCTCCACCGCTCCTTCTTTGACTGACCGAAGCCTCAGCAACACGTTGTCCAGAAACAGGAGTTTGTAACCTCCCAGTCTCTGGGAACGCGTTGCACAGACCTTTCTGCAAGGCCTCCCGAAGATGTTTCATCCTCTGCTCCCTCTGCGATGACAAGATAAGGTCCGCAACCTTAACCTTGTAACGTGGATCAAGGAGGGTTGCCAGCCAGTATTGGTCCTTCTCCTTGATACCACGAATACGAGGATCCTTACGCAGGCTTTGCAGGATCAGGGAGGCCATGCAGCGTAGGTTTGCTGAGGCATTCGGTCCGGAGTCCTCTGGGTCACTAAGGACGACATGGTCCGCAGCCACATCCTCCCAGCCACGTACAAGTCCATGTGTTTCTTGGGATTGATCCCTTAAAGACTGCTGCTGATGCTGAGTGCCAGGCTCCACCTCCATACTGACACAATCTTCCTCGTCCTCTTCCTGTGTGATTGGCGGGCATGCAGAAACACTGTCTGGATAAAGGGGGCCTTGAGAGCTAAGGAAGTCCTCCTCTTCCTGCCTCTGTTCTGCCTCAAGTGCCCTGTCCATTATTCCACGCAGCGTGTGCTCCAACAGGTGGACAAGGGGGACAGTGTCACTGATGCATGCACTGTCACTGCTCACCATCCTCGTGGCCTCCTCAAATGGTGACAGGACAATGCATGCATCCCTGATCATGGCCCACTGGCGTGGGGAAAAAAAAACAAGCTCCCCTGACCCTGTCCTGGTGCCATAGTCACACAGGTACTCATTGATGGCCCTCTGCTGCGTGTGCAGCCGCTGCAGCATGGCCAACGTTGAGTTCCACCTGGTGGGCATGTCACAGATTAGGCGGTTCTTGGGCAGGTTAAACTCCTTTTGGTGGTCCGTCAGCCGAGCACTGGCATTATATGACCGGCGGAAATGCACACAGACTTTCCTGGCCTGCCTCAGGACATCCTGTAAGCCCGGGTACCTGCCCAAGAACCGCTGCACCACCAAGTTAAGGACGTAAGCCAAACAGGGCACATGGGTCATTTGTCCCTGTCGGAGGGCAGAGAGGAGGTTGGTGCCATTGTCGCAAACCACCATTCCTGCCTTAAGTTGGCGTGGCGTCAACCACCTCTGAACCTGCCCCTGCAGAGCTGACAGAACCTCTGCCCCAGTGTGGCTCCTGTCCCCCAAGCACACCAGCTCAAGCACCGCATGGCATCTTTTGGCCTGCGTACTTGCGTAGCCCCTTGAATGGCTACGAAGCACCGCTGGTTCCGAGGACAAAGCACAGGAAGAGGCCATGGAGGAAGAAGAGGAGGGGGTGGAGGAGAGAGGTGTGTCACAATCATTAGCATTTTGGAGGCGTGGTGGCGGAACAACCTCCAACACTACTGCACCTTGTCCTGCACCCTTCCCAGCTGCCAGCAGAGTCACCCAATGCGCCGTGAAACTTAAGTAACGTCCCTGTCCATGCCTGCTGGACCATGAGTCAGCGGTAATATGCACCTTACCGCTGACCGCCCTGTCCAGCGAGGCATGGACATTGCCTTCCACATGCCGGTAGAGAGCCGGAATCGCCTTCCGTGAGAAAAAGTGGCGTTTAGGTACCTGCCACTGAGGAACCGCACATTCCACAAACTCACGGAAGGGGGCAGAGTCTACCAACTGAAAAGGCAGCAGTTGAAGTGCTAGCAATTTTGCCAAGCTAGCATTCAACCGCTGCGCATGTGGATGGCTGGGAGCAAACTTCTTTCGGCAGTGCAGCTGCTGGGGCAGGGAAATTTGCCTGGTACAATCTGACGTCGGTGTACCAAAAGCAGATTGCCCACAAGTACTTGGCTGTGACACACCTAATTCTACACCTTCATTCCTCTCAGTGCAGGTCTCAGAGAGGACTGAAGGTATAGTGGGGTTGGAGATCTCAGCTGATGAGGAGCAAGGAGAGGTCCTCTTTGTTCTTTGGTGTGGGTCTTTTAGATACGCTTGCCAACGAACTGCATGGCAGGTCAACATATGTCTGGTCAAGCATGTGGTACCCAAGCGGGAGATGTTTTGGCCACGCGAGATACGCTTGAGACATATGTTGCAAATAGCAGCGGTGCGATCTGATGCACTCGTCTCAAAAATGGCCCACACCAAAGAACTTTTTGAATAACGCGCAGAGACTGCAGCGCCCTGCACATGTGGAGCTTTGGGGTGTGATGCAGTCAATGTGCTGCCCTTGGGCTGGCCCCTGGAGGGCATCCTGCCTCGTTGGTGATGTGCCGCCCCCTCCTCCTCCTCTCTCCTATCAGGCACCCACGTTGAGTCAGTGACCTCATCATCCCCTCCCTCCTCATCACTGGAGCAAACCTGGCAGTATGCTGCAGCAGGGGGAGCATGACTGCCAGATTGCTGTCCTTCTTGGGCACCCCCTTTGTCTGCGCTCATGTTACTGCCTTCATCGAGCTCAGTATCATCATCAGAGCCTTCCAAATGCTGGGCATCCTCCTGGAGCATGTGCCCAACACTGTGGTCAAACAGTTCAAGGGACTCCTCAGGAGGACATGGTGGGGCTAGGGAAGGAGTCACTGATGACATTGAGCCGAGGGAAGAGGCCGCTGCTTTGCCAGACAAAGTACCCTGGGCATGGGTGAGAGAGGATGAGGAGGATGAGGACGGCTTGGTCATCCACTCGAAGTCTTCCGCATGTTGTGGCTCAACACGGCCAGCTGCCAAAAAAAGCCCAAGCGTGTCCCACGGCCACATGCTGATGAGGATGCACTGTCTCCATGACCAGCACTAGACACAGAGCCTGCTTGCCCTCTCTTATTGGCTTGTGACTGTCTGCCTCTCCTTCTTGGCCTTCCAGACATACTAATGGCCTGTAGCTGCACTAAGCTGGGATATGTATATATATATGTACTGATACTGCAGCTAGCAAAATCAACTGCCTGCCTGTAGTATGAGAACACCACCAACCTTCTACAGGTAGCTTTAGCTGAACACTGTGAGGTGGACGCATCCCACTAACTTGTAGGTTTAGGTGAACACTGTGAGCAGGACGCACCCCACTAACTTGTAGGTTTAGCTGAACACTGTGAAGTGGACGCACCACACTAACTTGTAGGTTTAGCTGAACACTGTGAGGTGGACGCACCACACTAACTTGTAGGTTTAGCTGAACACTGTGAGCAGGACGCACCCCACTAACTTGTAGGTTTAGCTGAACACTGAGCAGGACGCACCCCACTAACTTGTAGGTTTAGCTGAACACTGTGAGCAGGACGTACTGCACTAACTGTAAATAGTCTAGCTGCCTGACTGTGGTACTAATAGGATCAAAAGAACACCATTAATTTTCTTCAGGTAGCTGTATATACTGTAACAAGACAAGCCTGCCTGTCAGTAGGAAGATAACAGGAACGGATCTAGCTGAACACTGTGAGCAGGACGCACTGCACTAACTTGTAGGTTTAGCTGAACACTGTGAGCAGGACGCACCACACTAACTTGTAGGTTTAGCTGAACACTGTGAGCAGGACGCACCCCACTAACTTGTAGGTTTAGCTGAACACTGTGAGCAGGACGCACTGCACTAACTCTAAATAGTCTAGCTGCCTGACTGTGGTACTAATAGGATCAAAAGAACACCAGTAATTTTCTTCAGGTAGCTGTATATACTGTAACAAGACAAGCCTGCCTGTCAGTAAGAAGATAACAGGAACGGATCTAGCTGAACACTGTGAGGTGGATGCACCACACTAACTTGTAGGTTTAGCTGAACACTGTGAGCAGGACGCACCCCACTAACTTGTAGGTTTAGCTGAACACTGTGAGCAGGATGCACTGCACTAACTGTAAATAGTCTAGCTGCCTGACTGTGGTACTAATAGGATCAAAAGAACACCAGTAATTTTCTTCAGGTAGCTGTATATACTGTAACAAGACAAGCCTGCCTGTCAGTAAGAAGATAACAGGAACGGATCTAGCTGAACACTGTGAGCAGGACGCACTGCACTAACTTGTAGGTTTAGCTGAACACTGTGAGCAGGACGCACCGCACTAACTTGAAGGTTTAGCTGAACACTGAGCAGGACGCACCCCACTAACTTTTGTAGGTTTAGCTGAACACTGTGAGCAGGACGCACTGCACTAACTCTAAATAGTCTAGCTGCCTGACTGTGGTACTAATAGGATCAAAAGAACACCAGTAATTTTCTTCAGGTAGCTGTATATACTGTAACAAGACAAGCCTGCCTGTCAGTAAGAAGATAACAGGAACGGATCTAGCTGAACACTGTGAGGTGGATGCACCACACTAACTTGTAGGTTTAGCTGAACACTGTGAGCAGGACGCACCCCACTAACTTGTAGGTTTAGCTGAACACTGTGAGCAGGATGCACTGCACTAACTGTAAATAGTCTAGCTGCCTGACTGTGGTACTAATAGGATCAAAAGAACACCAGTAATTTTCTTCAGGTAGCTGTATATACTGTAACAAGACAAGCCTGCCTGTCAGTAGGAAGATAACAGGAACGGATCTAGCTGAACACTGTGAGCAGGACGCACTGCACTAACTGTAAATAGTCTAGCTGCCTGACTGTGGTACTAATAGGATCAAAGGAACACCAGTAATTTTCTTCAGGTAGCTGTAAATACTGTAACAAGACAAGCCTGCCTGTCAGTAGGAAGATAACAGGAACAGATCTAGCTGAACACTGTGAGCAGGACGCACTGCACTAACTTGTAGGTTTAGCTGAACACTGTGAGGTGCACGCACCACACTAACTTGTAGGTTTAGCTGAACACTGTGAGCAGAACGCACTGCACTAACTGTAAATAGTCTAGCTGCCTGACTGTGGTACTAATAGGATCAAAAGAACACCAGTAATTTTCTTCAGGTAGCTGTATATACTGTAACAAGACAAGCCTGCCTGTCAGTAAGAAGATAACAGGAACGGATCTAGCTGAACACTGTGAGCAGGACGCACTGCACTAACTGTAAATAGTCTAGCTGCCTGACTGTGGTACTAATAGGATCAAAGGAACACCAGTAATTTTCTTCAGGTAGCTGTAAATACTGTAACAAGACAAGCCTGCCTGTCAGTAGGAAGATAACAGGAACAGATCTAGCTGAACACTGTGAGCAGGACGCACTGCACTAACTTGTAGGTTTAGCTGAACACTGTGAGGTGGACGCACCACACTAACTTGTAGGTTTAGCTGAACACTGTGAGCAGAACGCACTGCACTAACTGTAAATAGTCTAGCTGCCTGACTGTGGTACTAATAGGATCAAAAGAACACCAGTAATTTTCTTCAGGTAGCTGTATATACTGTAACAAGACAAGCCTGCCTGTCAGTAAGAAGATAACAGGAACGGATCTAGCTGAACACTGTGAGCAGGACGCACTGCACTAACTGTAAATAGTCTAGCTGCCTGACTGTGGTACTAATAGGATCAAAGGAACACCAGTAATTTTCTTCAGGTAGCTGTAAATACTGTAACAAGACAAGCCTGCCTGTCAGTAGGAAGATAACAAGAACGGATCTAGCTAAACTGAATACAGTGTATATATATATATGCAACACCTGGGATGCATATATATACACAATACACTGTAAGTGCAGCTAACTGACTGACTGTTCTGCCTAATCTATCTAACTCAAATCAAATGTCACTGTCTGTCTCTCTCTCTCTCTCAATGAACGCCAGAACACACACTACACAGGGCCGCCGTGCAGGCGGCCTTATATAGTGTGGGGCGTGTACTAAATCCCCTGAGCCGTAATTGGCCAAAGCCTCCTTGGCTTTGGCCAATTATGGCTCTCTGTTCAGGCGGCGCTGTGATTGGCCAAGCATGCGGGTCATAGTGCATGCTTGGCCAATCATCAGCCAGCAATGCACTGCAGTGAATTATGGGCCGTGACGCGCCACACGAATTTGGCGCGAACGGCCATATCGTTCGCAATTCGACGAACGATCGAACAGCCGATGTTCGAGTCGAACATGGGTTCGACTCGAACACGAAGCTCATCCCTAAACGTGACCTGTGCCCAATGCAGCATGACCTGTGCCCCATGCAGCGTGACCTGTGCCCCATGCAACGTGACCTGTGCCCAATGCAGCGTGACCTGTGCCCAATGCAGCGTGACCTGTGCCCAATGCAGCGTGACCTGTGCCCCATACAGCCTGGTCTGCCTGTGCCCCATACAGCCTCATCTATGCAGAGGAAGAGGCAAGCCACCCGGATCAGCAGAGAGCGTGATTGCCCGCTGTAATAGCTTTCATTTGAATTTCCCGTCTTCCCGGGGCTCATCGTCACATAGCCCCACCTCTTGGCCCCGACGCCTTTGATGACGTCACATGTCCCGCATTGGATCGGCGTTCTGTCTATCAAAGGTGCCGGACCAAGATGTGGAGCTATGTGACGTGAGCCTCTGGAACACTGGAAGTTCTAATGAAAGCTATTACATCGGGCAATTCAGCTCTCTGCTGATACGGACAGCTCGCCTCTTCCTCTCCTCTCCCTTCCCCTGGCTGGGAGACTGTGCCGGCAGTGCTCTCATCCTCACCGGGCCCCACTTGGCTGCGGGCCCCATGTCGCTCGCTATGGTGGTAGTTACGCCCCTGGGGCTGGATCAATAAAGTTGTTGTTAAGTCTTACAGAAGAGCGGTATGCAGTTTCCGACTATGGGATGTGGATTTGTTATGGAGTCCAGTTGCAGGAAATAGGACTGTAAATGGACGTTCAAGAAAGCACAACTACACGGTAGGAAGACAACCCGATCAGGCACACTCACAAAATGTTGCAGTGAAGAGTATAGCGGTAGATATCCGGTTGCACTGACAGCATTTGTCTTGATGGGCAGAATGAGGCCTGGCTGGTACGTACCCAAATGGGGAGGCTTGCAGGAAAGATGGCATGACCCCCTACTCTTTCCCTACTCATCTTTAACCTCTCCCTGCCACTAATTACTGTCCCTGACAGACAGGTGACCTGTACCTACACCATCCACAGGTGAAGTAAACACCAAGCCTGGGAGCCAGGGTCCTGAATAGACTCTGCTTGACCCAAGATGGCTGCCAGAGCCACAAGGGGGGCCAGCGACTAATCGGACAGCTTTCCACAGTGACCCAGGAAACCATAGAGGAACCATGTCCCTTATGACTTTCTCTCCCTCTGCAAAGTCACTGTGGTTGAGCGCCACCCACAGTGGAGAAAGTTGGCTACACCTGCCTAGATGCTAACACCCACAAGTGAAATGGAGACAGTGGCAGATTTTTGAGTGGTACATGAGACAGAGTGAGCAAAAATGTAACTTTTATTTCAGTTACATTCTGAATACATTCAAAATGCATCAAATCAAAAGGGTTTGTGAAATCTCACAGTTTGTTATCTTTAGAAAGCAGCCACACTCTGAGTAGGAAAGCCTATCCCCTATCAGCATGCAGTAGAAAAGGACCCTTGCTCTATAGGTGCAAGCAGTGGTCTCTCTACTGAGATCTGAGATACTCCCTGCTGTGTCAGAGATAAGCCTTGCACACACGATCGGATTGTTGGCCAACAAAACCTTGGACTTTTGTCCGAAGGGCGTTGGCCCAAACTTGTCTTGCATACAAACGGCAAGGAATTTTCGGCCAACAAATACGAACATAGTGACGTACTATGTTGTTTTTCAGCTCTTTAGAGCCATCCTTTGGGCTCCTTCTGCTAATTTCGTGTTAGTAGAAGTATGGTGAGTCTTGACTCGCACTTTTCATTTCGCACTTTTCATTTTGCACTTTTCAGTTCGTTTCTGAACAGCCGTTCGTCAACCAGACATGTTGCAGAATCAGAGGAAATAACGTGTTATTTATTATTGGCCTTGGAGTTATAGCTTTGACGTTTTTTTTTTTGGTTGAATAATGGTTTGAGTTGGTATATTTTCTATATTTTTGGATGCATAGAATGCACTTTTTGGTTAAGTTCTATTGGCAGATAGCATGTCTAATTTTGTTTGTTTTCTTTTTTTAATGCACAATAAAACAATTGTGCAAAATAATATTGTGTTTTACTTCAAATGACAGTTTGGGAGTAGGCAGTTACATTTAAAAAAATACAATGTAAAATTAACAAGGGACACAACATAGTTGTATCTTTATCTTAAAAACTACGGGATAATGGTGTTGTGGTAACTTGCCCAAATAAAAAAAAAAAAAAAAACATAATAATATTATTCTTGATATCACTAGAAAAAAAAAGCCTTTGAAAATTAATTTGCAATAACTCCATCAGGATCACCGGCAAAGCAGCTTCATTATTATCCCATTAAAGAAGAAGAGAATTGTGCGCTGCATTTTGAGATTTCATAATTTGTTGCGTCACGAATGTTAATTCTCCATTATGAACGCTAGTTTACAAGAGCGAAAGCTTCCGGCTCGTCCTTGTTTTTGAGCATGTCTGTTTGTACTTTTGTCCGACGGACTTGTGTACACACGATCGGAAAATCAGACCACACACGATTTTAAAACCTGCCATCCAACATTTGTCTGCGGAAAATCTGACAATTGTCCGATGGAGCGTACAAACGGTCGGATTTTCTGCCAACAGCCTGTCATCACACAATTCCCGTCGGAAAATCTGATCGTGTGTACGAGGCTATAGAGTTCTCCAATGATGAGAACAAAAGATTTGCTGATTACAGAGATATAAGTATGGCCTAATTAGGTGGCTTTGAGTGGACATACTTCACCATTCATAGATCAGTTAACCCCTTTCACACTGGGGCGTTTTTCAGGCGCTTTTGGGTTAAAAATAGCATCTGTAAAGCGCCTGAAAAACACCTCCCCTGCAGTCCCAGTGTGAGAGCCCGAGTGCTTTGACATTGGGGCAGTGCGCTTGCAGGATGTTAGAAAAAGTCCTGCAAGCAGCATCTTTCGGGCGGTGGAGGAGCGGTGTGAACACCGCTCCTCCACCGCTCCTGCCCATTGAAATGAATGGGCACTGCTGACGAAGTGCCTGCAAAGCGCTTTGGCAGCAGCGCTACACGGGCATACGGGGGTTTAAAGGCGCCCTGCTAGTGGCCGAATAGCGTCGCTAAAACGATGGTAAAGCGCCGCTAAAACTAGCGGCGTTTTACTGTCAGCGCCCGCCCGCCCCAGTGTGAAAGCAGCTTTAGAGCTGGACACTATAGAGCTATTTTGTTCAGACCTACAAAAACAGGATCTGGCAGAGGGAAGTCTTCCACCAACAATTTTCTATGTGGTTCTCAGATGTCATGTTACCAAATGCCAAGACCTAAGGGAAGGGAAGCTGATGCTGGAAGATGCGAAAAAGGTTAGAAATGCGAGAAAGGTTACAAACGTAACAAATGAAAAAAAACATGTCCATTAGGAACACGCAACATCCGCCAAGCCCCCCAGTCAGTCACCATTGCACATTTTGCACGAAATACTTTAATTAGCCTACATAAAATGTATTGTAGCCACAACATCTAAAGACTAGTAAACCACAGTGGGGTCAATTCACTAAGAGTTAAAAACGGCCAATAAAATGTGGTAGAATAGCACTTGTGGTAAATCAGTTTTAAAAGTGCAATTCGCAAAAAAATTTGCGTTAGATAAGGAATGCGGTATTTGTTCGATTGAGTGGTGATTACCACATCTTTCATGCGGTAATTCACTGCATTGAGCTGGTTGCTAAGGAGCAGGCTGGGAAGCTGGCCGCCGTGCCCTTAACAGCAAATAGGTTCCACGCTGACAGCTGAAGGTAAAAAAAAAAATACGCCGGCAATTAAAAATTTTGAAAAAAGCCCAGCATGCACCTTGTGATGTCACAAGGGGGGGGACACTGCCACCAGGTGACGTAGCTGGGTGGCCCCGCCCTATAGCTATAGAAATGCCACATGGTGGGACAGCCAGACCGCGGGAGCATTTGTGGTGAGTGGACCTTTTTTCTTTTTCAGTTCTGGCGGTGGCGTCGGCTTCGTGATTGATGATGGATCTATATTGGGGGAGTTTTTTTTTTATTTTTTAATTAAGGAATTGTCAAAAACTTTTGTACTGTCTTTATTCCCTTTTACTATGTACCCCATACTCATTCACATGGAGAGGTGGGATCTGGGGGCCCCCTTGTTAAAAGGGGCTTCCAGATTCCGATAAGCCCCCACTCGCAGACTCCCACAACCACAGCCCAGGGTTGTGGGGAAAAGGCCCATGTCCTCATCAACATAGGGACAACGGGCTTTGAGGTGGGGGGGTGTCAGAGCCCTGGTATGGTTTAGGAGGGGGGGTGCTGGCTTGCCCCCCCCTTTCCCCTTTCCTGACCTGCCAGATTGCATGCTCAGATAAGGGTCTGGTATAGATTGTGGAGGGGAGCCCCATGCAGTTTTTTTTTTTTTTTACATTTCTAATTGCCAGCAGGTTTTTTTTTTACATTCAGCTGTCAGCAGGGAACCCGCTGACAGCTGATGAGTCATCCATTGTTAAGGACTCGGTGGCCAGCTTCCTGGCCCGCTCCTTAGCAACCAGCTATTAGGGGGGAGGGACCCCCAGTCTGTTTCTGACATATATTGCATGTGATACCACTAGCAAAACCCTGGTGATAAATATTGCATGTTTTTTTTTTACTTTCTGTTCTGTTTGTGAATTGGACTTAAGAGCTTACTGTTTGGTTTTTCACGCTATTTACCAGCACATTTTTCATTTTGCAGCAAATATCGCATAATCGTTATTTATTTTATTTAATTTTTTTGTGAATTGGACTTTATTTACCACATGCAAAAAGTATGCAAATTAGTCACGTGACCATGTTATCGCATGCACTAAATGTTAGTGAATTGACCCCAATACGTTATACTTTTCTTCTTGGGTTTGAATACGGTTTAAATGACTTTAATATTATTCGAATTCTATGCTTTCATTTGTAGCTTTACTAGAGGAGGAAGTCAGATAATCTATGCAAGAAATATTAACACTACTATGGTGACATTTTGGGGGGATCAGATTGTCAGGACATTCTCCCAGGAGTGAAACTGCGCCGAAAGGTCCGTCAGATAACCTTTAGACATGTGTACATTAAACCGAGAGTGGTCCTTCCCCACTTGTTACACATAGAGGAGAATTGCACTTGGCATTGTACGATGCTTTACATTGTTACTTCCTGGGCGTCTGCTAAGTAGACAGACGGGGAAAATACATTTGTCAGTAGCTTGCTGTCATAACAATACACAAGTGTGCACGGTCTTGGGACACATTGCTCAGACAAGCATAGAGCTCTGTGTGTTGAATTCACGAAGGGACTTTCCTTTCCTGTATTACTTAGCTACTGTCTACTCACTTTTTTTGACAATGCACGTTAGTTTGAGTCCCAGTGAAGGATCTCCAAAATTCCCTTAAGGGTCACTATTTAGGTCACTCGAATCATTAGACTGGAGAATCTTTCTCTAGTCCTTTAAAGAACTGCCACCGGTCTGAACAAAAACTTTTCTATGGTTTGTAATGGCAGAGCTTTTGGGAAATGTAACTTAATAACAATTTAGTCTCAGCTTCCCAAGGTAGGAGGGCTTGTAAAAAGCTAAACCAGACTTCAGGAGATCGTTACGGCCCTGTCTGCCATATATAAAATATATCCAAAGTCTAAATACAGTAGGGAATGGCTAAAAGACCTGCATTTGTGGGACGGGAGCGCTTTACATTATTTATCCGCTTCCCGACAGCTGCACAACGATATACGTCGGCAGAATGGCACAGGTGGTCAAAAGGGCATACAGGTACATCCCCTTTAAGAAGCGGCCCTGCGCATGACCGTGACCGCGGTTTCCGCGGACTCGATGTCCGCCGGGTGCCCGTGATCGTGTCACGGAGAGGCAGAACAGGGAGATGCCTATGTAAACAAGACATTTCCCCATTCTGCCTAGTGTCGTGACAGAGATCACTGCTCTCTGTCATCGAGAGCATTGATCACTGTCATGTGTGTTGTAGCCCCTTCCCCCCACAGTTAGAATCACTCCCTAGGACACACTTAACCCCTTCATCGCCCCCTAGTTGTTAACCCCATTCCCTGCCAGTGTCATTTACACAGTAATCAGTGCATTTTTATAGCACTGATCGCTGTATAAATGACAATGGTCCCAAAATAGTGTCAAAAATGTCCGATGTGTCCACCATAATGTCGCAGTCACGATAAAAATCCCACGATAAAAAAATGAATAATAAAAATGCCGTAAACTATCCCCTATTTTGTAGACACTATTCATTTTGTGCAAACCAATCAATATACGCTTATTGCGATTTTTTTTTTTAACCAAAAATATGTAGAAGAATACATATCGGCCTAAACTGAGGAAAAAAATATTTTTTTATATATTTTTGGGGGATATTTATTATAGCAAAAAGTAAAAAATATTTTTTTTTTTCAAAATTGTCGCTCTTTTTTTGTTTATAGCGCAAAAAATAAAAACCGCAGAGGCGATCAAATACCACCAACAGAAAGCTCTATTTGGGGGAAAAAAAGGATGTCAATTTTGTTTGGGTACAATGTCGCAGGACCGCGCAATTGTCAGTTAAAGCGTTGCGGTGCCGAATCGCAAAAAGTGCTCTGGTCAGGAAGGGGGTAAATCCTTCCAGGACTGAAGTGGTTATTTAGTACAAAAATTTTTTTTTTTTCAACTTTTTTTTTTTTGTTCTAACTTTTTTTGTTCTAACACTCAGATCACTTCTGCCAGATAGGGAATCGCTGGCTGAAAAGATCGATATCGGGATGATGCCAGTAGGTGCAGGCTTCATGCCGGTATGACCAATGAAACCAGAGGACGTTCATGTATGCCCTGCAGGCGGGACGTGGTTAATAAAGGACTTGTCAAAAAACGATTGTGTTTTTATGTACTTTTTACACTTTGTACCCCATACTCATTCACATAGGAGAGGGTTCAGGATCTGCGGGGCCCCTTTTGCTTCCAGATTTCGATAAGTCACCCTCGTATCCCCACAGCCAATAGGCTAGCATTTTGGGGAAGAAGCCTTTTCCTGGCCTGCCGGGCTGCATGCTCGGATAAGGGTCTGGTATGGGTAGGGAAGGGTCTGCATTTTGGTAGGGACCCTTTCTCCCTTTTTTTTTTTTTATTTTGGCATGGGGTTCCTCTTAAAATCCATACCAGACCTGAAGGGCCTGGTATGGATTGGGGGAGGGACCCACGCTGTTTTTTTCTGCATTTTTCATTGCCGGCATTCTTTTGTTTACATTTCAACTATCAGTGGGGAAGTCCGCTGACAGCTGATGAGTCATCGGTTGTTAGGGTCGCGGCGGCTGGCTACCCGGCCTGCTCCTTAACAACCAGCTATTTTTTCACACAGAATTCAAAACCGGTTAATAATTTTTTTTTATTCAAATTGTTCAGAAAATTTGGAATTTGTTAGAAAATTAATAAATGAAACAAAACTAAAAACAAGAAACAAAATTGGTAACATAACGAATCTATCCGAAATGAAACTAAACAAATGTTTCCGTTCTGCACATGTCTATTTTGGATATATCATTGGGGGCCACAGGGTAAGAATGGGAACATTTGGACTGAAAGGCAAACACAATCAAAATAGTGTTTGCCAAGTCTGCTCCTTATAACTCTACTCCTACTTCCTGTCCTGGTGACAACTGGATGAGTTGAGGGTAATCACTCAAGCAAGGACACAGACAGAAATAAAAACACGGATGAGGTTCTGACTCTTCCCCACAGGTGGAGTTGAACTGTAATCTCATGAGGCTAACAGCAATCCACAACAATCTGTGACAGTAGCACAATACAGTGAATTTCCCTTAAAGCGGACCTTCAGTCATTTTTTCATCTTTCCAACTATTAAATCTTCTGCCCTTGTTGTTTTAACTTTGGATAGTAAAACATTTTTTTTTTCTGCCAGTAAATACCTTATACAGCCCACTTCCTGTTTCTGGTTTGGAAAAATGCCTAGGCGTTTGACATCTTTTACAGCTCTCTCTGGCACTTTAGTGAAAGTTTGCCAGGAAGGGAGGGGGATGAATCATAAGAGGGCCAAAGAGAGCTGCAGAGCTGGAGGTGTGCCTCTGTGTAAATCCAGGAAGTCAACAGCTGCCCACAGTTATAATGGCTGCAGCCAGACTCAGTGGAGGGAGATTTCTGCAGCATATTTGGCAAGTACAGAATAACAATATATATATAAAATAATATGCAAAGTGGTTGGAGGGAAGCTTCAGAATGGAAAATATGTTTTTATTACAAATTATGTGAGCAGACTGCAGTTCCACTTTAAATATTTTTTTTTAGGATCTGATGTTACAAATATTCCATGTAATCTAAGGCCACATTTAGGCCCTTAACCATTTCATTATAATGCAGCGCACCACAGTGACGAAATGTTGGTGAGTTGCCTGCTACTGTATTGGTACATTGGTGTGCCCTTCAAAATAAAGTCTCAATGAAGATCCATGAGTCCAAATGAGGCCTTAGACCAGCGGCCTTCACAACTACAGTTTGCAGGCCAGATGCAGCCCTTTGCTTGCCTTTTTCCAGCCCTTGGGACGCTATTTCTCCCACTGCTATGAGGCACTTTTCCTTTCACTGGGAACAATGATGGGGCACCATTCCTTCTACTGACACCAACATTGGGGCATAATTCCCCCTACAGCTATAAATGATAGAACCCACTAACAGCAAAGATAGGACACTTTCTTCCACTGATACCAACAATTGGGCCCTATTCTTCCCACTAATACCAATGATGGGTCTAACAAATAATTTTGCGCTGCCCAAAAAGGAGAGCAGCTAACACAGCAAATAGGAAGTGTGCAGTAATAAAGAAACAAAAAAGTGTAGCGCTAGTATCAAAGATGAAACATCCATAATCATATATATACTAATGACTGGTGTATCATCAAACTTCAAAGTGAAAAAATATCAAGATTAAGTGATGTGAGTCCCATATATATAAACCACTTCTTATGAAGATCATCATCAAACTTCAAAGTGTAAAGAAACAAAATTGAGTGATGTGAGTCCCATATATATATATGTATATATATATATATATATATATATATATATATATATATATATATATATATATATATATAAACAACTTCATATGAAGATCTTAGCAAAGTGAAATCTTGAAGTGAAGGAAACACCACCACCAACAATAGGGAGGCTTACCGGAACGTTTGAACCCAAAGGAACATACGTTCAATGGGTCAAACAAGCTTATGTTGTAAAACAGCAAATGGAAATGTAAAGTTCTGTGGGAGTTGCAAGGAAGACTGTTTTCGGGACAATCTGCTTTTTTGGTTTTGCAACTCCCACAGAACTTTACATTCCCATGTTTTGAGGAACACAAAAACAAGTCCAAAGTGTTGATTAGGCCTCCAAGTTCTCCACATCACAATCCAATCGAGCATCTGTGGGATGTGCTGGAAAAACAAGTCCAATCCATGGAGGCCCCACCTCACAACCTACAGGAATTAAAGGATCTGCTGCGGACAGCTTGGTGCTAGATACCACAGCATACCTTCAGAGGTCTCGTGGAGTTCATGCCCATGGATATTTACATTGCAATGATTAATTGTGTCCCTTTAAACTGAAGTAAGAAAAATCCTATGTGATTTTTTTTTTCTCTTTACCTGCTGTTCACGTTACATTTAGCAGAAAGGTTTTATAAGTATGCAATGCAGCTCCACATCTAGTAATCCTCATGTAGAACCCAATTTACATTCCAGGTTAAAGGCCCTTTAAATGAAATGGTCGCTTTGCTGTAACAAGTGTAAGTGCGGCCGTTCAGCTTAAGATGGTCTATTTAATCCAGGACGTTGTTGGGCAGAGTGTTACTAAGTTTGTTATGCACATACAGCTTCATCTTGTTCCCATCCAAGCTACATCTGCTTTATGAACGCACCACCTAGGGATTTTCCCATAAGCATCCTTTCACACTTTACTGAATCCATCCATGTGTGAAATTGGGATATTAAGGTTGAAGTGTTCATAGTTTCACATTTTTTTGCCTGCTAGGAATTCTTAAACCTGTTTTTTGCGGAGATGAATGTATGTTACAGCCATAAGTTATAAGAACGCAACGCAGAACATGACAGTTCCAGATGGTGAGCGTTTTGGGATTTTTCTTTTTGTGTGCTACAGAAGCAACTGCGGTGACAGCATGTGCTGCACTTTGACCTTTACTAAACCCCAACAGCCGCAGAATCCCCTTTCAATGTTATATTGTAACAAGTAACCTTTTTTTAATTACAGCACCCTTTAAAAGTATGCAAAGTCTTGAGGCACTCCAGTCCGAAATGTACAAAATGTAGATGTTATTTATCAATGACCTGAGCCTGGGACAATGCACACAACCGCCCTGATGAAATTAGCTTCATATCAGAAGGACCCCTTTACATCAAGCGTCCTCTCATCACATTAGAGTCCCCTTTCATATCAGAGGTGCCCTCATCGCATCAGAGTTCCCTTATCACATCAGAGCCCATCCTTCTTTTCAAAGTCACCCTTTCATGTCAGAGGTCCCTCATCACATGAAAAGCTCCTGATCACATCAGAGGTTCCCATCATGTCAGAGGTTCTCCATCACATCAGAGGTCCCCATCATGTCAGAGGTCCCCATCATGTCAGAGGTCCCCATCACATCAGAGGTCCCCATCATGTCAAAGGTTCTCCATCACATCAGAGGTCCCCATTATGTCAGAGGTCCCCATCATGTCAGACACAGAGGTCCATTATGTCAGAGATCCCCCATCACATCAGAGGTCCCCACCATGTCAGAGGTCCCCCATTGCATCAGAGTTCCCCATTATGTCATAGGTCCCCCATCATATCAGAGGACCCATCATGTCAGAGATTGCATCATCACATCACATCAGAGCCCCCGCTTCTTTTCAGAGGTAACCTTTTATGTCAGAGGTGCCTCATCACATCAGAGGGCCCTTGTCCCATCAGAGGTCACCATCATGTCAGAGGTCCCCCCATCACATCAGAGCCCATCTATTGTTTTCAGAATCAAACTTTCATGTGAGAGGCCTCTCATCACATCAAAAGTCCCCATCATGTCAGAGGTTACCCCATCAAATCAGAGCCCCCCCCTTCTTTTCAGAGTGACATCAGAGGTCCCTTTTTTTTTCAGAGTAATCATTTAACGTCAGAGGTCCCTCATCACATCAGAGGTCCCTTATTACATCAGTGGTCCCCATATGCATGGAAGTCTTCCATCACATGAATGTCACCTCTATACATCAGAAGCCCCTTATATATGATTCCCCCATAACTACAGAGTCCCACTATCACATCAGAGTCCTACCATCACAGAGCCCCCAGTCACACCCCCCCCCCCCAAATCCCACAGTTCCCTGTTTACATCAGAGGCCTACCTTTTGGCTCTAGCAATGACAGTTAGCGGGAGGTGGAGGTTTGAAAGCGGCAGACTTACTTCTTCTCCTAAATGCTTTGGGGTGGCCCTCCATGGTGCTGGAGATCCAGCTGCCATCACCAAAGCAATAAATTACACCATGCACCCCAGCCCTAGTGCATCATTGGTTGCTATGGTGCTGGCGGCCAGCCCGTCCACATCATCGCAACTCATGATGCTGATACAGGGCAAACTGGGCCATGTGCTTGTGACATTCCAGGGAAACACAAGCGGAACCCTGGTTGATAAACAATCTTCTATATTTTGTGACAAATCAGTAATGTACTTGTAAAGTTACTGAAAGGTCCTCTTTAAAGGAGAAGTCCAGCCTGAGCTCGTTTGGCTGTACTTCTCCTATGAATCACAGGAGTGCAATTCGTTTTGCACTCCTGTGATCCGTTTTCAGCAGAGAGCGGTCTGAAGTCCGCTCTCTGCTGACGTCACAGGAATCAGTGCAGGCACCATGTCATCCCGACAATAAAGTCTGGATCCACCAGGTGCCTGGACTGATGCCCGTCTCAGCCTCTCAGAGAGCCACTGAGAGCCTGAGACGGCTGCTCCCCGCCCCTGCACAGCACAGCGCTCCAGTGAGCGTGCATGGGGGGGCAGAGCGAAGTGGCAAAAAAGTGGCAAAAGTGGCCGATCTGCCTGCCACAATGTTGCAATCCAGAAAAAAAATTGCAGATCACCGCCATTACTAGTAAAAAAAATATTATAATAATGTCATAAATCAATAACCTATTTTGTAGGTGCTATAACTTTTGCGCAAACCAATCAATATACGCTTATTGAGATTTTTTTTACCAAAAAAATGTAGAAGAATACATATCAGCCTAAACAGAGGAAAAAGGGTGTTTTCTTTTTTAAAAAATGGGATATTTATTATAGCAAAAAGTAGGAAATATTGCGTTTTTTTTTTCAAAATTGTTGGTCTTTTTTTGTTTATAGCGCAAAAAATAAAAACCGCAGAGGTGATCAAATACCACCAAAAGAAATCTCTATTTTTGGGAAAAAAAGGACATCAATTTTGTTTGAGTACATCGTTGCAGGACCACTTAATTTTCAGTTAAAGCAACGCAGTGCTGTATCGCAAAAAATGGCCTGGTCAGGAAGGGGGTAAATTCTTCCGGGGCTGAAGTGGTTAATGTGGATTGTATGTTCCTTGCTCAAGATTCAAACATTATTTTTTTCAAGTTGTAAGTTGACATTATATGTTGTTATGGGTAAAGTTCCACTTTAACAATGACAAGGGTGCTTACTATGGTCAGCTATTTTCATTTATGTAAAACCTTTGACTCAAAAGTAAAAAAAAAAATCTGTTGCTGGAGTTGCTAGTGTGAGCTAGAATGTGACTTTAATTTGTTAGTCAAGTATATCTAAATCTGCTAGTGTATCTAACACTTCCCTCTCCCCGGATGACAAGGCTCCTGTCCAAAGGTGGCTCCATTGTTGCTCCAGGGGAGCAGAGACACCGAATGACAGGAAGTGCTTATCCCCCTAAAGATCTGCATTTTATCCCTTGTGCTTTTCTGGACATTTGGAGGAGCGCCCCCTGGAGACATCCAAAGATATTTCTGACACGTGGCTTTTGTATATGCTATGTTTGGAATGTACGGTAAGTTCTGCAAATGCTGCATTAGATATCTATGTGAATATATATTTTGATTTCTCAACCCTATTATGATGGATACTGATATATATGTGTGTTACAGAGATTCACCTAGAGAACAAATAGATGCTAACCCCCTGAGGAAGACGCACAAGTTGAAACGCGTCAGTATTCCCTTTTCTTGCATTTGCTACTACTATAGACAAAAACGTTTGTGTTCTAAGTTTGTACATACAGTACACAGTTCTAGCTTTCATGTTTTTGTAAAAAAAAAAAAATTTATAGTGCGTAATATTCTCCCAGTTCTCTGCGGGTCTTTTAATTTTGTTTCAATAATAAAATGTTGTGCTTTTAACTTTATATATTTAATACTTTGTATATTTACTTATTCTTTTTGTATCAGAAAGTCCAAGTTCCCCCCCCTTCGTTTTCCACTTGTGGGTTTTCAATTAGTATTATTGGACTTTGATACTATTTAACCACTTTAGCTCCAGAAGGTTTACCCCCCCTTCATGACCAGGTCAATTTTTGGTAACGGCACTGCGTTACTTTAACTGACAATTGCGCGGTCATGTGACGCTGTACCCAAATAAAATGTTTGTCCTTTTTTCCCACAAATAGAGCTTTCTTTTGGTGGTATTTGATCACCTCTGCGGTTTTTATACCTTGTGCGATAAACAAAAAAAAAATCAATTTTGAAAAAAAAAAAAAACAATATTTTTTACTTTCTGCTATAAAACACCCAATTAAAAAAATGTAAAAAAATCAAATTTCTTCATCAGGATGAACGAGTATGAGAAAGGGTACTGCACCTTGTGGGACTTGAGAGTTTTGCAGATTTGTTGAACTCAGTGTCTGCAGCCCTCCCCAATGGGGAGGAATATAGACTAAGGTTCTTTGCATCCTGCCAAGCAGTAGGAGTGGTTTACTACATTGAGTGCGATTGCAAAGCAATCTATGTAGGAAAGATCAAGAGAACGTTTTTTTCACAGGGCGGACTGATAACTCATGGGGCTCCCGGGCAATAGGAGATTATGGGGCCCCCAGGCAATCAGAGATTATGGGGCCACACAGTATACACACACACAGTATACAATCACACAGTATACACATACATGTACACACAGTATATACAGACAGATGTAAAAAAAACACAGATTTATACATACTGTCCCTGGTTTTACTGAGGCTGGCAACCCTGATGGGGCCCCCTAGTGGCCCAGGGCCCTCAGGCAGTGCCCGAGTGGCTCAATGGTCAGTCCGCCCCTGATGGAAACCCCAATCAGCAGGCACATGGGTTTATTCCATTCTTTCCAAGTGTCAAAGATGAAATCGAGTGGTCTTTGGACTCCAGGGGGTGGCGCCAATTGGCGGTGCTTTTTGCATATGGACCACTTATGCCGCGTACACACGGTCGGACTTTCCGGCATACTTGGTCCGGCGGACCAGAGTGTGCCGGACAATCCGCCCGTGTGTAGGCACCGGCGGACTTTTCCGGCGGACTTTTTCCCAAAAGCCCGCCGGACCTAGATTTGAAGAAAGTTCTAAATCTTTCCGCCGGACTCAGTTTCGGGCGGAAGGTCCGCTCGTGTGTGTGCTGGTCCGACGGAAAGCCCACTCGTGTGTAGGCTGGTCCGACGGACCAGATACAACACGAGGGCAGGGTATTGCATCTCACGCTCGCTGCAATAGGTAAAACACATTTTCCTATTGCGGCGAGCGCGGGGCATACCAGGCCCTTAGGTCTGGTATGGATTATAAAGGGGAACCCCGCTACGCCGAAAAAAACGGCGTGGGGTCCCCCCTAAAATCCATACCAGACCCCGATCCGAGCACGCAGCCTGGCCGGTCAGGAAAGGGGGTGGGGACGAGCGAGCGCCCCCCCCCCCCTCCTGAACCGTACCAGGCCGCATGCCCTCAACATGGGGGTGGGTGCTTTGGGGGAGGGGGGCGCCCTGCGCCCCCCCCCCAAAGCACCTTGTCCCCATGTTGATGAGGACAAGGGCCTCTTCCCGACAACCCTGGCCGTTGGTTGTCGGGGTCTGCGGGCGGGGGCTTATCGGAATCTGGGAGCCCCCTTTAATAAGGGGGCCCCCAGATCCCGGCCCCCCACCCTATGTAAATGAGTATGGGGTACATGGTACCCCTACCCATTTACCTAGGAAAAAAGTGTAAGTAATAAAACACACTACACAGGTTTTTAAAATATTTTATTAAACAGCTCCGGGGGGGGGATCTTCCTCCGGCTTCGGGGGTCTTCTTCCGGCTTCGGGGGTCCCTCCGCTTCATCTTCTCCCGGCGTCCGGTTGGTTCTTCTCCCGGTGTTCCAGTTCTTCGGCCGGCTCCTCTGCTGTCTTCAGGTAGCTCTCTTGCCAGCAGAGGTCCGGACTTCTGGGCTTCTTCTCTTCTCTTCTCTTCTCCAGATGTTGACACGACGCTCTCTCCGGCTGGACTGCTCTCCGAGGGCTGCGTTGTGACTTATATAGGTGGAGACCCCGCCCCCTTTTGATGTCACAGTCCCTGGGCATGCTGGGACTGTGACGTTTTAGGGGGCGTGGTCACTGGGTGATGTTGACCACGCCCCCTAAAACGTCACAGTCCCAGCATGCCCAGGGACTGTGACATCAAAAGGGGGCGGGGTCTCCACCTATATAAGTCACAACGCAGCCCTCGGAGAGCAGTCCAGCCGGAGAGAGCGTCGTGTCAACATCTGGAGAAGAGAAGAGAAGAGAAGAAGCCCAGAAGTCCGGACCTCTGCTGGCAAGAGAGCTACCTGAAGACAGCAGAGGAGCCGGCCGAAGAACTGGAACACCGGGAGAAGAACCAACCGGACGCCGGGAGAAGATGAAGCGGAGGGACCCCCGAAGCCGGAAGAAGACCCCCGAAGCCGGAGGAAGATCCCCCCCCCGGAGCTGTTTAATAAAATATTTTAAAAACCTGTGTAGTGTGTTTTATTAATTACACTTTTTTCCTAGGTAAATGGGTAGGGGTACCATGTACCCCATACTCATTTACATAGGGTGGGGGGCCGGGATCTGGGGGCCCCCTTATTAAAGGGGGCTCCCAGATTCCAATAAGCCCCCGCCCGCAGACCCCGACAACCAACGGCCAGGGTTGTCGGGAAGAGGCCCTTGTCCTCATCAACATGGGGACAAGGTGCTTTGGGGGGGGGGGGCGCAGGGCGCCCCCCTCCCCCAAAGCACCCACCCCCATGTTGAGGGCATGCGGCCTGGTACGGTTCAGGAGGGGGGGGGGCGCTCGCTCGTCCCCACCCCCTTTCCTGACCGGCCAGGCTGCGTGCTCGGATCGGGGTCTGGTATGGATTTTAGGGGGACCCCACGCCGTTTTTTTCGGCGTAGCGGGGTTCCCCTTTATAATCCATACCAGACCTAAGGGTCTGGTATGCCCCGCGACGGGGCTAGTAAGGTGTCAATCTCGCCGATAAAAGCGGCAAGATTGACATCCTTTTCTAGTCCCGTCGCACCTGAGTCACGTTCAAAATGAACGGACTTGTCCGTGTGTGGGCAAGTCCGTTCATTCTGAAAGTCCGCCGGAACTCCGTCGGAAAGACGGGCGGACTTAGCCCGCCGGAAAGTCCCGGCGTGTGTGGGCAAGTCCGTCCGTTTTAAAGTCCGGCGCACCTGGCGGACAAAGTCCGTCGGAAAGTGTGCCGGACCAAGTAGGATAGAAAGTCCGCTCGTGTGTACGCGGCATTAGTGACGACTGTTGCTTGGATAAATTATCGTCCAATTACCTGTTCGCCTACGGTGTGTTACCTTTTGGCCCCACCCTTTTAAGGGCATTGTTACCAGCTTGGCACTGGATTTCACGGTCCAGCGCGAGACATCACACGTCATTGACGTTTACACGTCATTTCATGTGCGACATCTGATGTGTCGTTGACGTTGTACATCACATCCGGTGCGACCTAGTGCACGCACACATGCCTCTATTTGGGCGTCCGTGCCTCCGCCAGTGCCAATGGTCATTGGTGGAGATGGAGGGGCTTATAAGCACGCCCATGGTGACAAACTTGTCATGGTCCAGGACAGGAGTGGGAGTACAAGCTCAAGGACTGACCTATGTAAGTACAATCCAATTTAGCTAACTTTTGATGTACAACTGCATATCCATGGCCAATATAGCTATAAGACTTATTCCTTTTTTTGGTCTATTTAGGCCCATTGTTTTTGGATGGATGTAAATTTTTGGAAGCCATTTGGAAACATGTGGTGGAATCCCTACTCTACCCTTGGTTTCTCTAAAGGGAGACCCTCCAATGGATGTTACATTTTTGTAGACCTACAAGATTTTCCTGCCGCTTGCCACCTACGGGTACGCAGCTATTGAAATCATCTTGGTTATAAACTATAGGTCCTTTTGATCCGTTGTTCATTAGCATGTACTTCATCTTCCATATAAATGGACCTATAGGAGGCGACTCTAGCCTCCTCTGTGGTTTCACCAAATGATCCCTTGCTTGCCCTCTCCCATATGATTTGAGCCTTATAGTCAGGTCATCAAATTTACAGGAAATTTGGAACTGGGATTCGGTCCCCTCCTCTTTCCACTCATCCAGGACAATTAAATTTGAGTTTGTAATATGTCTATGTTTGGATTTATGTATTGAGTACTATTTGAGTCTAATAACTATGTTATTCTTTATAGTAATCATATATACAGTTGACTTATACTGAGTTCTCCTGAAGAAGCCATCGTTATGGCGAAACACGTAGAGATGTATCCAGTCATATCTTCCTATGTACTGTATGATCTGTTTTCGACAGTAGTATGTTAAATTTTAAGATGTCAGTCTTAATAAAATGTTGATATTTTTATATAAATATCTTTTGTTTGGCTGTGTTATATGCACCTTAAAAATCCCATTCCTTCTGATCTATGCCTTAATATCTAAACAATGGACGTGGTTCCAGTGAATACCCAGACAGTCAGTAACTTTTGCTTAAATTTCTTCATCAATTTAGACCAATATGTATTCTGCTACATATTTTTGGTAAAGAAGATCCCAATAAGGGTATATTGATTGGTTTGCTCAAAAGTTATAGCGTCTACAAACTATGGAATTGTTTCTTTTTTCGTTTTTTTTCTAGTAATGGCAGCGATTAGCGACTTATAGTGGGGCGGCGATATTGCAGTGGACAAATCGGACACCTACAGTAACTGAAACTTTTGAAATTTTTTGGGATCTGTGACATCAATACAGTGATCATGTACTAATAACACTGGCAGGGAAGGGGTTAATATCAGGGGCGATCAAAGGGTTAACTGTGTTCCTAGGGAGTACTTGATAACTGTGTTGGAGATGGTTGTACTGTGGCAAGGCAGAGATCCCTGTTGCTGCTTAGCAGAAAAACAAGATCACTGCATTCCCTTGTCACAGAACGATGGTCTGCCTTGTTTACATAGACAGACCGCCGTTCTGGTTGTCTCCCGAACGATCGGTGGGTCCCGGTGGACATCGTGTCCACTGGACCCGCTGATTGGTTCCTGCTGTCTCCAATCACAGAGTAAGCGGGTCTGCGGCGGCGCATGCGCGCCCCAGACCCGGAAGTACCAGATCACCTACCTAGTATATGATCTGGCACAGAGCGACCGCCGTGTCACAATATATATCTGCGTGAGGTGGTCGGGAAGAGGTTAATATCAATTTAGGGATAGGAGCATGTTACATTATTTGTTAAGACAGGAAGTGTTTTACTGGCTGGATTACCAGGTGAAAATAAAGTTTAAAAAAAAAGCCTAAAAAAAAAAAAAATGCAGCCACCACATCTATGGACTGATAAGCACTATATTACATGTTTAATTTTGTGTTTACATGCACTTTAAGTATGTGCAGATATTAAGAAGGGGGATCATCATTGGTGTGTGCAGCCTATTGCATTAGGGTGCGCACCCCAGAGCAACAAATACACATGCGTGTATATCAGCAGAGCGGTGGACGGTGCCAGTAGAGCAAAGATTGGTGTCAGTAGGGCAGTGGACGGTGTCAGTAGTTTTTTCTCGTTCAAAGGTTTTTATTGAAAGATCAACATATTGTAACAAGTATAATGTATCAATTAACCGGTTCAATACAGGGCATTTTCACCCCCTTCCTTCCCTGGCCAATTTTTAGTTTTCAGCGCTGTCGCATTTTAAACGACAATTGCGAGGTCGTGCAACGTTGTACCCAAAAAAAAATTGACGTCCTTTTTTCCCCACAAATAGAGCTTTCTTTTGGTGGTATTTGATCGCCTCTGCGGTTTTTATTTTTTGCGCTATAAACAAAAGAAGAGCAACAATTTTGAAAAAAACACAATATTTTTTACTTTTTGCTATAATAAATATCCCAATTTTTTTTTTTTTAAAACAAATTTTTTCCTCAGTTTCGGCCGATACATATTCTTCTACATATTTTTGGTAAAAAAAAATCGCAATAAGCGTATATTGATTGGTTTGCGCAAAAGTTATAGCGTCTACAAAATACGGGATAGATTTATGGCATTTTAAAAAAAAAAAATATTTATTTATTTTTTTAGCGGCGATCGCGATTTTTTTTCGTGACTGCGACATTATGGCGGACACATCGGACACTTTTGACACATTTTTGGGACCATTCACATTTATACAGCGATCAATGCTATAAAATTGCATTGATTACTGTGTAAATGTGACAGGCAGTGAAGGGGTTAACCACTAGGGGGCGGGGAGGGGTTAATATGTTTCCTAGGGAATGCTTCTAACTGTAGGGGGAGGGGACGCACAAGGGGAGGAGACCGATCAGTGTTCCTCCGTTCTGGGAACACAGATCGCTCTCCTCTCACCTGACAGGCTGTGGATCTGTGTGTTTACACACACAGATCCACGGTCCGGCCCGGTTAACGGGCAATTGCGTGTGCCCGGCGGCCGCCGGGCACACGCACCGGGTCCCGAGCAACGCGGCGGGCGTGCGCGCGCGCCCCCTAGACGGCCGGGAATCCCAGGACGTCATATGACGTCCACCCAGGATGGGAGATCCCATCCCAGGACGTCATATGACTATATGTGGATAGGGAAGTGGTTAAAGATATTTTAGTAGGTACATGTAAAATAAAGAAGCAGGTTACAGCATTGTATTAATATAACACACAGACGGTAAAATTAATGTTAGATAAGTTCCCTATTTATCAAAATGATAGCGTTTTCAGACTGTTTCAAAATTAGCTTACATTAATATTTAGAGGATCATTATCAATTAATGAAAGAAAATTAGCTGTATTTGTGTCTGAGTTCTTATGTGTGTTAAACATTTGAAAAAAAGTATATGTATCAAACTACTGAGTGTGATATTTTAAATATATTTGATATCACCTGTTACTGTTAGGTACTTTATTAAATGATAATAAGAGAGAAATAAGGAAGAGAAAAAAAAAGAAAGAAAGAAAATAAGGGTAAGGAAAGGTGGGGGGAACAGAGGACATGGGGTGTTCCGGAGGCATAATCTATTCTTATAGTTTTATCATTGTTGCATATAAAAATGTTAGTTACCATGACTGGAGCACCTGGTGGTCAAAGTTTATAGGTCAACAATGTGTGATCCATGGTTTCCATGGACCTTCATATCCTTTCAGATTTTCTTTATCTAGGGCTTCCATTTTTGCATGCAACAATGACAGATTCATTCTGTCCTTGGTTTCTGCTATGTTTAGTAAGGGAGTTTTCCATGCTTTAGTTATTGTCTGTTTCGCGGCCGTCATAAGTTGTATGAATAGCTTGAATTGTTTACGAGTCACGTAATCAGGTTTTATATTTAAAAGGGCAATTTCTGGATCTGGTATTATTGTTATTTCAAACATTTCTGAAGTAGAAAAAACCTTTTTCCAGAATTTTTTTTATAATAGAACAATTCCACCACATGTGTATATACGTTCCTTGTTCTGAACAGCCATGAAAGCAGAGACCTGAGTAATCAGGCGTGAATTTAGCTCTTGTAGCAAGAACCAAATACCAGCGTGAGAGTACCTTGTAGGTGGTTTCGATATCTATCACATTAGGAGAAAAAGATTTGATATTGGACCAGATTGCAGACCATTCTGTTTTATCTATATCTTTTTCCCATTTCACCACGTAAGATGGTAATTTAACATCTGATTTAAGCAATGTGGAGTATATTGTTGATATGAGACCTCTGGCATGAGGGTCTTTCATGCACATATTTGCAAACTTAGTAAAATCATCTACAGAGTTGTCAATGGTAAGGAAAGGACTACAAAAGTTCTTAACTTGAAGGTAACAAAATATTTCTGACTGGGGGATCCCAAAAGACTTGCATAAGTCTGGGAAGGGACAGATTGTTGTATTTAGAGTCATGTGATGTAAATGTGTTATACCTGCTTTGGACCAAGCCCGAAAAGGTCTGGGATAAGTCCATGCTGGATAGAAAGCTGGGTTTTTGAAAAAAGATAGAAGAGGATTATGTTTGGATTGCAGACCATGAAAGATTTTGAGTCTATTCCAGATAGCTAGAGAATGTTTAGTGATTGGGTTTTTTAAAGTTTTACAGTCTATGGGACGTAACCATAAAATATTGTGTATGGAGAGAGGGTCACAATCTATTGCTTCAATGGTAACCCATGGGGAATCTCAGTTTTGGAGTGATATTTTATATTGTGCTAGTTGAGGGGCTTTATAATATAATGAAATGTTCGGAAATCCTAGGCCACCATGGATTTTGGAAAGGAATAAGGTTTCTCTAGATATTCATGGTTTGAGTTTCCCTCCAAGTAAATTTTATACATTTTTGTTGTATTATTCTAAGGAAATAGGTCGGGATGTGAATTTGAAGAATTCTGAAAAGGTACAGGAATTTAGGAAGTATGGCCATCTTTATTATATTTATTTTCCCAACCCATGAAGTCGGTATAGATGACCATTTTAAAAGCTTTAGGTTTTCAGTAAAATGCTGAGATCCATTGTAAGAAATTGGATCCGATTCCCATTTACTAAGAGTATAGTGCATATAGGAACATGAAATGGAATCAAATGCCTTTTTTTAAATCCAATGAGAGGAAGTGGGCTGGGATGCGGCGTAATTTCGCAGCATGTGATAGAAGGGTGGCACGTCTAATATTATCACTTACTTGTCGGATAGGGATAAATCCTGCTTGGTCTTTATGTATAATTTTACCAATGAATGTATTAAGTCTGGTAGCAAAGATTTTGACTAATATTTTAATATGTCCTAGAGATAGGACGATAGTTTGAACAGATGCTATTGTCTGAGTTTGGTTTGGGAAGCATACAAATCATTGCTGTTAATGTTTCCTGTCTAAACCTGATAGTATAGAGTTGAAGGCATCAGTTAAGGTGGGTGATAAAGTTTCAATATATGTACGATAATATAGTGCGGAAAATCCATCAGGGCCAGGTCTTTTGTTTATTTTCAGTGTTTTGATAGCACTGGACACCTCTTTAACCAATAGAGGTTTCTCTAGTAGCTCTAACTATGTTGTGGATAATGGGGGGAGGGAAATGTGGGAAAAGAACTCATCTGCTTTGGATGTATCCAGCTCAGTGTCAGACGAATATAAAGTGTTTAAATGTGTTTTTTATATTTTTGAAGTATTTTCTTTGGGTTATTGGAGTATACAGTATCTCACCCCTCACATTTTTGTAAATATTTTATTATATCTTTTCATGTGACAACACTGAAGAAATGACACTTTGCTACAATGTAAAGTAGTGAGTGTACAGCTTGTATAACAGTGTAAATTTGCTGCCCCCTCAAAATAACTCAACACACAGCCATTAATATCTAAACTGCTGGCAACAAAAGTGAGTACACCCCGAAGTGAAAATGTCCAGATTGGACCAAAATGTCAATATTTTGTGTGGCCACAATTATTTTCCAGCACTGCCTTAGCCCTGTTGGGTATGGAATTCACCAAAGCTTCACAGGTTGCCACTGGAGTCCTCCTCCACTCCTCCATGATGACATCACGGAGCTGGTGGATGTTAGAGACCCTGCACCCCTCCACCTTCTGTTTGAGGATGCCCCACAGATGCTTAATCAGGTTTAGGTCTGGAGATATGCTTGGCCAGTCCATCACCTTTACCCTCAGCTTCTTTAGCAAGGCAGTGGTCGTCTTGGATGTGTGTTTGGGGTCGTTATCATGTTGGAATACTGCCCTGTGGCCCAGTCTCCCAAGGGAGGGGATCATGCTCTGCTTCAGTATGTCACAGTACATGTTGGCATTCATGGTTCCCCTAATGAACTGTAGCTCCCCAGTGCCTGCAGCACTCATGCAGCCCCGGACCATGACACTCCCACCACCATGCTTGACTGTAGGCAAGACACACTTGTCTTTGCACTCTTCACCTGGTTGCTGCCACACACACTTGACACCATCTGAACCAAATACGTTTATCTTGGTCTCATCAGACCACAGGACATGGTTCCAGTAATCCATGTCCTTAGTCTGCTTGTCTTCAGCAAACTGTTTGCAGGCTTTCTTGAGCATCATCTTTAAAATAGGCTTCCTTCTGGGGCGACAGCCATGCAGACCAATTTGATGCAGTGTGCGGCGTATGGTCTGAGCACTGACAGGCTGACCCCACACCCCTTCAACCTCTGCAGCAATGCAGGCAGCACTCATACGTCTATTTCCCAAAGACAACCTCTTGAAATGACGCTGAGCACATGCACTCAACTTCTTTGGTCGACCATGGCGAGGCCTGTTCTGAGTGGAACCTGTCCTGTTAAACTGCTGTATGGTCTTTTCCCACCATGCTGCAGCTAATTTCCAGGGTCTTGGCAATCCTCTTATAGCCTAGGCCATCTTTATGTAGAGCAACAATTCTTTTTTTCAGATCCTCAGAGAGTTCTTTGCCCTTGGCCTCCGAGATTCTGCTCTATCCTGGTTCTCTGCCTATTTATCACAGCGCTCCTTCAGTGTCACCTACAACTCTGTCTCCTCCTCTCCATTGCCCCTTTCTGTGGGGGTCCCCCAAGGCTCGGTTCTTGGACCCCTTCTCTGCTCTATCTACACCTCCTCCCTCGGTCACTTAATAACTGCCCACGGCTTCCAACACCACTTATACGCTGATGACACCCAAATCTATCTGTCTACTCCTCACCTCACTCCTTCAGTCTCCTCTCACATTACTAACTTACTAACTGACATATCAGCATGAATGTCGCACCACTTACTTAAACTAAATCTCTCTAAAACTGAGCTATTAATATTCCCCCCCGCCCGTGCACCCCTCCATGACTTTTCCATCAAAATCAACAACGCAACCATCAGTCCTTCCCCTCACGCCAGGGTACTAGGCGTAATCCTAGACTCTGACTTGTCATTTCAGCCTCAAATCCAATCGTTGTCAAAAGTTTGTAGAATTCACCTCCGTAACATCTCCAAAATTCGCCCCTTTTTAACAAATGAAACCACCAAGCTCCTCATTCACTCCCTTGTTATCTCTCGCCTTGACTATTGCAACTCCCTTCTCATTGGCTTACCTCTCCATAGGCTATCCCCTCTTCAGTCTATCATGAATGCTGCTGCCAGACTTATCCACCTTACCAACCGCTCTGTGTCTGCCAACCCTCTACTCCAATCCCTACACTGGCTCCCAATCACCCAGCGAATTCAATTCAAAATACGAACCATAACATACAAAGCCATTCACAACTCTGCCCCGAGCTACATCACTAATCTTGTCTCCAAATATCATCCAAATCGACCTCTCCGCTCCTCTCAAGACCTCCTGCTTTCAAGCTCTCTCATCTCCTCCTCCCATGCTCGTCTCCAGGATTTTTCCAGAGCCTCTCCCATCCTCTGGAACTCGCTACCTCCATCTATCCGGCTATCCCCTACTCTTGCTACCTTCAGGCGATCCCTGAAAACTCATCTCTTCAGGAAAGCCTATCACGTCTCCAACTAATCTCCTACCACTTCCACCAGCTCATTCCCCACAGTTTTGTACCACCTGCCCCACCCTATTAGATTGTAAGCTCTTCTGAGCAGGGCCCTCTTAATCCTCTTGTATTTTATTGTACTATAACTGTATTGTCTCCCTTTTATATTGTAAAGCGCTGCGTAAACTGTTGGTGCTATATAAATCCTGAATAATAATAATAATAATAAATAATAATAATGAGGTGCCATGTTGAACTTCCAGTGACCAGTATGAGAGAGTGAGAGCAATAACACCAAATTTAACACACCTGCTCCCCATTCACACCTGAGACCTTGTAACACTAATGAGTCACATGACATCGAAGAGGGAAAATGGATAATTGGGTACAATTTGGACATTTTCACTTAGGGGTGTACCCACTTTTGTTGCCAGCGGTTTAGACATTAATGGCTGTGTGTTGAGTTATGTGTTGAGGGGACAGCAAATTTACACTGTTATACAAGCTGTGCACTCACTACTTTGCATTGTAGCAAAGTGTAATTTCTTCAGTGTTGTCACATGAAAAGATAGAATAAAATATTTACAAAAATGTGAGGGGTGTACTCACTTTTGTGAGATACTGTATATCTCTAGATATTTTGAGGCGAATAGGTTTAGTGGGAGAGTTGTGAGATTTGAGCGTGCGGGCTAATAGAGTTTCTGGTTTATTAGCTTTCATGTAAAAATTGTGGCGTGATCGATTGATAGTTTTATCTGCTGATTCTGTGAGAAACAAGTCAAATTCAAGTTTAGCCTTATCCAATTGCAATTGTAACAAAGGGGAAGGATTGGATTGAAATGCCAAGTAGCAAGTGTTAAAGTTTGTTTCTAATTTTGTTATAGAAAGCTCTACGTTCTCGATTAAATAGAGCCGCTTGTCTCATACATATACAGGCCGGGACTGGGACAAAAAATAGGCCCGGGCATTTTAGACTGAGCAGCCAACTTTACCAGGGACCGGGGGGGGCGGGACGGTTGGTAGACATTTGCGGGGGTGGCTGGTGTCGGTCATCCACAATGTGCAGGGACACAGTGATATAAAGGGAACTGTGCTGTAAAGGGGCACTGCAATGATTACAGTGCCCCTTTACAGTGCAGTCCCCTTTATATTACAGTGCCCCGGTCCTATTGTGGCCATACAATGCTAGTACTGTCTGTCTCCTATTGTGCCCACACTGCCCAGTGACACTGACCTGCTCTCTTTTTGGTGGTGCAGGTACAGCGTGACTCTCTTTCTGGTGGTGCGGTACAGTGTGGCTCTCTCTGGTGGTGCGGTACAGTGTGGCTCTCTCTGGTGGTGCGGTACAGCGTGGCTCTCTCTCTGGTGGTGCGGTACAGCGTGGCTCTCTCTCTGGTAGTGTGGTACAGTGTGGTGCAGTACAGCGTGGTTCTCTCGGGCAGTGCGGGTACAGTGTGGCTCTCTCTCTGTGTGTGCGGTACAGCATGGCTCTCTCTCTGGTGGTGCAGTACAGCGTGGCTCTCTCTGGTGGTGCGGGTACAGTGTGGCTCTCTCTCTCTGGTGGTGCGGTACAGCGTGGCTCTCTCTGGTGGTGCGGGCATAGTGTGGTGCGGCACAGCATGGCTCTCTCTCTGGTGGTGCAGGTACAGTGTGGCTCTCTCTGGTGGTGCAGGTATAGTGTGGCTCTCTCTCTGGTGGTGCGGTACAGCGTGGCTCTCTCTCTCTGGTGGTGCAGTACAGCGTGGCTCTCTCTCTCTGGTGGTGCGGGTACAGTGTGGCTCTCTTTCTGGTGGTGCGGTACAGCGTGGCTTATTCTGGTGGTGCGGGTACAGTGTGGTGCGGTACAGCTTGGCTTTCTCTCTGGTGGTGTGGGTACAGTGTGGCTCTCTCTCTGGTGGTGCGGTACAGCGTGGCTCTCTCTGGTGGTGTCGGTACAGTGTGGTGCGGTACAGCGTGGCTCTCTCTCTGGTGGTGCGGTACAGCGTGGCTCTCTCTGGTGGTGCGGTACAGTATGGCTCTCTCTAGTGGTGCGGGTACAGTGTGGTGCGGTACAGCGTGGCTCTCTCTCTGGAGGTGCGGTAGAGCGTGGCTCTCTCTCTGGTGGTGCGGTACAGCGTAACTCTCTCTCTGGTGGTGCTGAGGCTATTAGTTCCCCCAGCACGGTCCACTCTTTAGTTTTTTTATGTCTCCTGTAGTAGCTGCTACAGGCACTTCTCAGCTTGATTTTGGGTGTCCCAGAGTGCATGCTGGGGAGTGTAGTCAGCTCCCTTCTGAAAACAATTGGGCCACCTATCTCTGGGACTACATTTACCATGATGCCCCTCTAGTTTTCCAATTGGCCCTCTGTTGTGGCCAATGGTTAGGGAAGAACAATAGGCAGGAAGCTTTCTCCTCACATGTGCTGCCGACAAGAGAAGGGGGGGGACGTCCTGACAGCAGCCCTCCCCCTTGCCCCACCGTGCGGACACCTTGGCTGGAGGAGGAGCAGTCCCTGGGAGAAGAGAGCGGAACTGTCAGCGCGGCTCTGAGGCTGAGCTGTGTGTGAGAGACACACAGCTCAGCCCATGCAGCCTAAAGTTCCGCCGGAGAAGACACAGGCATGGCCTCATAGCGGTATCGGTGAGCGGCAGCCATGGCCTGTGTTAACCATGTTCAGGCCGCGGTCGCCGCTTACCTCCCGCTGTGCGGCCTAAACAGCAACATGCTGCGGAGCGGGGGGCCCCGGCCCACCGGGCAAATGCCCGGTCTGCCCTATGGCCAGTCCGGGCCTGTACATATAACACGTAAGCGGGGATATATCAGGCGTATAGTTGTCTACAATGTATTCTTTCAGTGCAAGTTCAATATTAAGGTTATGTGTTGGGTTTTTAAGTAAGTAATCTCTAAGAAGCCAAGTCGGATCATGTGCTTTTGGAATGGTAGAGGCTGATCCGATGATGATGATCCGACTATGGGATTGGTAAAATTTTGGTTGTTAGGATTTCAGGCACCATACCTGTAGTTAGGAATATGTGGTCTATTGGTGAGAATGAGCGATGGGGATGTGACTAATGGGTAAATTGTATTTTAGTTGGATTCAGTTCACGCCAGGAGTCTACTAAATTATGTTTTGTAATATGTTGTGAAAAAGAGTGTCTATTAGGGACATTTGATTGAAATTTAAGTGATTTGTGTAGAAAGGAAAAGAGAGTTAGATTGGAATCTCCACATAAAAGTTATGTTCCTATTTTATGTGATTCAATTACCTGTAAAAGGTACATACGAAGTAGGACATTTGTTGGGGGCATAATATGAAATTACTGTTATGTCAGTATCATGCAAATATCCTGTTAGAATCAGATATCGCCCTTCTGGGTCTTTAATCTCCTATAATAATGTAAATGGGTTATTGCGGTGAAATTCAATAAGTACGCCTCGCTGTTTAGTTGAAGCTGAGGCTGTG
Source organism: Aquarana catesbeiana (assembly GCF_042186555.1). Taxonomy (NCBI): domain Eukaryota; kingdom Metazoa; phylum Chordata; class Amphibia; order Anura; family Ranidae; genus Aquarana; species Aquarana catesbeiana. The sequence continues at coordinate 65,017,568 of NC_133325.1, read as the reverse complement.
TAGACCTGTGAGTACATTTTGCTGAAAAATTTAGGAGTGGATTGTGGTGTGAAGTGGGTTTCTTGAAGGCACAAGATATGTCCTTTTCTAGTGGCAAAGGAGCGAAAGGCTTTGGTGCGTTTTTGTGGGATGTTCAGGCCCTGAACATTCAGGGATAGTATATCTAATGGAGTCATAGGGATATAAATGCAAGAGGTAAGATATCATGTTTTCCCACAACATTGTGTAGATAGACCTTCCTCCGGAAGGAGGGGGGGATAGGGAAGGGGAGAAAAGGAAAGGGTAGAAGATTTAATAATATAACATAAATATTCTTCATTTTGAATAGTAAATAAAACATATATAATCTCATAACACTTCTGTTGCGGGGGGGTAAAAAACTCCCCCCCAAGGGTACATTGGCCGTTGTCGATTGTCCACTATATCAATGAACTAACCGAGAGTAGCAAAAAGGGAGCGCAAGAAACATTCCTGAAAGAACAACAAAGCCTACTAATAGCAAGTTTCCATAAGTATATAAGTAACGAGAATATTTTAGCACTAGCAGGAACTAGGGGACAAATAATGGAAATAAAAAACCATGGATATTGAAGATGTATCCATTTTGACCATTAAGCCATTTATCTTGGATCTGGAGTAAAGCAGTTGTTACAATATGTTATATTAAGAACTTGTATCTCCTTGAGGCGATAAATGACAAAACAAAAGAAAAGATAATAGCACTGTTTAGCTGCCTTATTATTCAAGAGATAGATGAAGAATGGATCCTAGAAGTATGAAGTTATGAAAACGGAAGTTCATTTTCACAATATCATAACCGAGTGTGTCCAAATATAATAAGAATTAATAAGATGCAAAATGTGAAATAGACAGTAAGGATTGGTGAACTTATCCATCAAGTAAAGAGAGAAATATGAGTATATAGTGTTTTTCAGTCCATAGAATCATCAGGGGCTTGATCAGGCGATTAATACAAGGCTTTACAAGACTCTGGTCCGGCCACACCTGGATTATGCTGTCAAGTTCTGGGCACCAGTCCTCAGGAAGGATGTACTGGAAATGGAGCGAGTACAAAGAAGGGCAACAAAGCTAATAAAGGGTCTGGAGGATATTAGTTATGAGGAAAGGTTGCGAGCACTGAACTTATTCTCTCTGGAGAAGAGACGCTTGAGAGGGGATATGATTTCAATTTATAAATACCGTACTGGTGACCCCACAATAGGGATAAAACTTTTTCGCGGAAGGGAGTTTAACAAGACACGTGGCCACTCATTAAAATTAGAAGAAAAGAGGTTTAACCTTAAACTGCGTAGAGGGTTCTTTACTGTAAGAGCGGCAAGGATGTGGAATTCACTTCCACAGATGGTGGTCTCAGCGGGGAGCATTGATAGTTTCAAGAAACTATTAGATAAGCACCTGAATGACCACAACATACAGGGATATATAATGTAATACTGACATATAATTACACACATATATTGGACTTGTGTCTTTTTTCGACCTCACCTACTATTTAACTATGATATCGGCCCCTTTTATGTGATCTCTGGTGCCCATTTTTCCTTGGCAACGCAGAAGATTTATTTGGAGAACATGATCGGTGTTTGTCGAGTGCTTTCTTGATTCTGTGTCGAGTTCAGCAGATGCATGTCTTGAAGGGTAGTTTGGAGTTTGTTAGCAGAACGACATGTAAATTTAGAGCCTCGAAATGCGAAACGCACTGAAAAGGGGAATCCCCATTGATATGTAATTTGATTGCGTTGTAATACTTGTAGTAAGGGTTTCAAGGCCCTTCTTTTATTTATTGTAAGTTGGGACAAGTCTGCAAAAAGCTGGTAATTATGTCCTTGGAAGTTAAGAGTTTCTTTATCTCTTGCTGCAGATAGTAGTTGTTCTTTTTTTTCAGTAGAAATGAAACTTTGCAATGATATAGCGGGGTGGACCATCAGAATTTTTAGGTGTTAGGGCTCTATGAACCCTGTCCATTTCCAGACGGTCTATTGCAGTAGTTCTCAACCTACTAGTGCCGTGACCCCTTGATAAAATTTCCCAAGTTGTGGGGACCCCTAACAGTAACATTTTCGTAGCGTGGGTTGTCAGCACCCAAGGCAATACAAGTAATTTTCACCCCTAACCCACAGACATTTATCGCTCCCAGAGTCCCTTCCACTCTAACAGTATTAAAACCCCTTATGGTACATTTTAGGATTTAGGATTTAATCCAAATTTCTTGTTTTTTTTCCCCCGTCCCTCTCTCTAGCCATGTTTCTTGTTCTTTCTTTTATTCTTTCTCTCCCTTTCTCTTTGTTCCTGCCCCTCTTTTCCTCTCCCTTTCATGTATTCTCTATTTTTATTCCTTCTCTTATGCCGCGTACACACGAGCGGACTTTCTATCCTACTTGGTCCGGCACACTTTCCGACGGACTTTGTCCGCCAGGTGCGCCGGACTTTAAAACGAACGGACTTGCCCACACACGCCGGGATTTTCCGGCGGGCTAAGTCCGCCCGTCTTTCCGACGGACTTTCGCCGGAGTTCTCAGGTGACTCAGGTGCGACGGGACTAGAGAAGGATGTCAATCTTGCCGCTTTTATCGGCGAGATTGACACCTTGCTAGCCCCGTCGCGGGGCATACCAGGCCCTTAGGTCTGGTATGGATTATAAAGGGGAACCCCGCTACGCCGAAAAAACGGCGTGGGGTCCCCCTAAAATCCATACCAGACCCCGATCCGAGCACGCAGCCTGGCCGGTCAGGAAAGGGGGTGGGGACGAGCGAGCGCCCCCCCCCCTCCTGAACCGTACCAGGCCGCATGCCCTCAACATGGGGGGTGGGTGCTTTGGGGGAGGGGGGCGCCCTGCGCCCCCCCCCCCAAAGCACCTTGTCCCCATGTTGATGAGGACAAGGGCCTCTTCCCGACAACCCTGGCCGTTGGTTGTCGGGGTCTGCGGGCGGGGGCTTATCGGAATCTGGGAGCCCCCTTTAATAAGGGGGCCCCCAGATCCCGGCCCCCCACCCTATGTAAATGAGTATGGGGTACATGGTACCCCTACCCATTTACCTAGGAAAAAAGTGTAAGTAATAAAACACACTACACAGGTTTTTAAAATATTTTATTAAACAGCTCCGGGGGGGATCTTCCTCCGGCTTCGGGGGTCTTCTTCCGGCTTCGGGGGTCCCTCCGCTTCATCTTCTCCCGGCGTCCGGTTGGTTCTTCTCCGCTCTCCGGCCTCTTCTCCCGGTGTCGCAGGTCTTCGGCCGGCCCCTCCGCTCTCTTCATGTAGCTCTATTGCGAGCGGAGGTCCGGACTTCTGGGCTTCTTGGCTTCTTGGCTTCTTGGCTTCTCTTCTCTTCTCTTCCCCCAGATGTTGACACGACGCTCTCTCCGGCTGGACTGGTCTCTGAGGGCTGCGTTGTGACTTATATAGGCGGAGACCCCGCCCCCATATGATGTCACAGTCCCTGGGCATGCTGGGACTGTGACGTTTTAGGGGGCTTTTGGGAAGAAGTCCGCCGGAAAAGTCCGCCGCCGCCCACACACGGGCGGATTGTCCGGCACACTCTGGTCCGCCGGACCAAGTATGCCGGAAAGTCCGACCGTGTGTACGCGGCATTACTCCTTGGTGGGGGGTGGGGGGAATGGGATCAGTGGCAGTGCTGGGGGGGGGGGAGGAGTTCTGATCAGCCAACTTAGGTGCTCTTGATCAAGGTCATCTGCTGATCTGAGAACTGTAGTGGGAACTTTTAATCACAGGTAGCGTTACTAACTGTGACTCCGGCTTCACCGTGTCTTCAGCTTTGTTGTGTCTCACAGCAGTGACACCTATGCTGAAATCAGGAGATAGGGTCTCCGCCAGCCCCTCCCACTTCGCATTCCTTACCAGTCAGATGACCTCCAGTCTCTGCCCCCCAGCCATGCCGTGAACTGAATGGGCAACTGCAAAGAGGCTGAGTGGGCGGCTGCGGAACAGCCCAGCTGGGCGACCACAGGCTTCAGGGACAGCCCTGTTGGGCGGCAGCGAAAAGGCTGCGGGCTTCAGGAACAGCCCAGGATTCAGTGACCCCTGGCAAATCATCAATCGACCCCCGAGGGGGTCCCGACCCCCAGGTTGAGAACCACTGGTCTAGTGGGATAGCTGGTTGTAGTTCCTGAAAAAGTGCTGTCATTGTAGCTTGTAAGTCAATTACAGTTTCAGGAATACCTCTAATACGCAAATTAGAGCATCTAGCACGATTTTTGTAGTCTTCCAATCTTGTCTGTAATGTTGCATTTTCCTTTTTAAGGTTGTTAATTTCATTATCGCCTTCTACATTGTTAATTTCTAAGTCATCTGCTCTGGTTTCAAGTGTGGATAAGCGCTGACCCAGCTCTCTTACTTCCTTGGTAAGGCTAGTAGTAATATGGTCAGAGGTGCTTTTCAATGCTTTGTGAAGCATTTGTTCTATTTGTTTCAGTTTAACTGGTGAGGTAATTTCCCATATTCTGTCCAGCGACACCGGGACCGAGACCCCCAAATTCAGGAGTGTTGTGGGCACACATTGATATATTTTATGTGCCGGGTGTTTGGCAAACACCCGCCGTTATTTGGCTTTATTGTTCTTTCAGAGAGCAGAGCTTCAGGCAGGCATGTCTGCTCCGCTTACCTCCACCCCTCGGCTCCCTTTTGGTGTCAATAGCTTTTATTTTTATTATTTTTTTTATTTATTATTTTTTACAATTTTTTTGTTTACAGTTTTTTTTATTTTTTTATTTTTTTACAATTTTATTTTTTTTACAATTTTTTAGGAGTCCCGTTGGGGGGCTTAGGTGAAATATCAAGGGTCTAACAGAGAGAAAGGGACTGAGGATAAAGCTTCCCCAGGCCTTTCTCTGCAGTGTCAGCTGCACTGGACAGTGAACGAATGGAAAGTGCTCTTTGCTGAGCGGCTTCTTATTTGTTCACAAACGGAAGCATAGTAAACAGTTTACTATGCTTCAGTTAAAGCGGACTTCCACTTAAAAAAAAAAATGTCAGCTGCTGACATTTAACAATCGGACACTTACCTGACCCAGGGTCCAGCGATGAGGGGGAAGGAAGCCCTGCTTCTCACCCCCTCCTCTCTGCGGCGCTGGCATTGTCACTGTGGGTGCCCGGCTGTGGCTTCACAGCCGGGCACGCACTGCGCATGCGCGAGCCACGTGGCACTTTGTGACTGGCTGGGCAATCATCTGAGACCTGTGACGTGTCCCAGATGATTGCTGAGAGGCAGGGGGGAGAGGTCAACTTGCTTCCGGCGCAACGGTGCGCTGGGAGGAAGTGGGAGCTGGAACCCTCTAAAATGAGGGTTTCCGCTCCTCCCCCCCAAAAAAATGACATGCTACATTGGGGGTCACCTTCCCTGAAAGCGGAAGTTCAATTTTTGGGTGGAACTCTGCTTTAAAAATAAACACAGGAGCAATTGGTACAGATCACTCACTGTGTTCATTCATTCATCCATCCTGAAACATCCCCGCAGGAGCCGGTGGGAGAGGAGAGAAGGGAGGCTGGCAGCACAGCAGGTGAAAGACAGGGGACGCCAGGAAGCAGGGGAAATTGGCAGCGCACAGGGTGATTAGGGTGTGCCCAGGCACACCCAGCACACCCAGCACACGCCTATGGGGATCATAAAATTGCAGACAAACACAGCAGCACTTAAAATCTTTGTTTAAAACATGTGGATAAAACCTTTGCAAGGTCGAATTAAGCCAATACATTTTCCGAGACCGCTGTCCTTTTGAGAAGCACATAAACTGTTTTTTATTAGCAGATCGTGTCCTGTTTTGAGATGCTGTTCAGTCTCACCTAAAATGTTCCCTTTTCTTCATATGTCAAAAGATATGTGTGTTTTATACATTCGGGGATAGTAAAAAGCAATTTTTTTCCCCTTTCCGTTTCTCCAGAACCACTTTTCAAAGGCCTCAGTCAATACAGGAGTAATTGCTTTGACAGTTCCCCCATTAGAAATATATTCTAGCTGTCTTTGCTGGTTAGGAGACACATTCTTCTTGGCCTGCCTGGCAGTTAGCTGGCTTTTTTTTTGCACTGAGGAGAGGGCTCACAACAACGGCAGATCAAGCTTGTAATTAGGCCCCCAATCCAGCTGATAGAGAAGGCATTAAAACAAGAACATCTCAATTAAAATGTCTTTTGCCGTCCCATATGGCATGAACCAGACCAATAAAATACACACGTAAACAGTGTACAGCAAGTGTATCTCAGATCCCTTATTAGTCCATTAATAAAAAGCTACGTAAATAATTGAAGTAAATATTTGAAGTAAATAGTCGATCACACAATTTAATTATATTCTATAAAGATATTAAGAATTGCATTGATAAAATAGACATAGAAAAACAAGACCCCCCCCAGGTCTCTGAGAGTACATTCAATGATCCATGAACCAACCTGATGGGGACAATTGATGTATAGGGACACTTTAAGGGGGCAGTTGATGCAAGGGGGCACTCTGATGGGAACATCTGACATAAGGGGGCACTCAGATGGGAACAGCTGACATAAGGGGGCACTCAGATGGGAACAGTTGACATAAGGGGGCACTCAGATGGGAACGGCTGACATAAGGGGGCACTCAGATGGGAACAGTTGACATAAGGGGGCACTCAGATGGGAACGGCTGACATAAGGGGGCACTCAGATGGGAACAGTTGACATAAGGGCGCACTCAGATGGGAACGGCTGACATAAGGGGGCACTCAGATGGGAACAGCTGACATAAAGGGGCACTCAGATGGGAACAACTGACATAAGGGGGCACTCAGATGGGGAGAGTTGATGTAAATGCGTACTCTGAGGGGGAAAGTTTATTTAAGGGGGTACTAATGGGGAATTTTTTGTAAGGAGACATTTTGAGGGGGGGGGCAGTTGATGAAAGGGGGCAGTAATGGGGACTTTTTTGTAAACAGGCACTTTAAGGAGGGCATTTGATGTAAAGGGGCATTCTGACAGGAACAATTGACATAAGGGGGCACTCAGATGGGGACAGGTCATGTAAAGGGATACTTTGAGGGGAGAAATTGATGTAAGGGGGAACTGATGGGGACATTTTTTTGTAAAGAGACACTTTAAGGAGGGCAGTTGATGTAAGGGGGCACTCTGAAGGGAACAGTTGATATAAGCGGGCACTCAGATGGGGACAGTTGATTTAAAGGGGTACTCTGAGGGGGGACTTGATGTAAAGGGGTACTGATGGGGACATTTGTTGTAAAGGGGGACTTTAATGGGGGTCAGTTGATGTAAGGGGCCCTCTGATAGGAACAATTGACATAAGGGGGCACTCAGATGGGGACAGGATGGGGAAAGTTGATGTAAAGGGGTACTTTGAAGGGGAAATTGATTTAAGGGGGCACTGATGGAAGATATTTTGTAAAGAGGCACTTTAAGGGGGGCAGTTGATGTAAAGGGGCACTCTGATGAGAATAGTTGGCATAAAGGGGCACTCTGATGGGGACAGTTCATGAGGAGGGAAATTGATGTAAAGGGGCACTGATGGAGATATTTGTTGTAAAGGGGCACTTTAAGGGGAAGAGTTGACATAAGGAGGCATCTAATGACAGCCCAACACATACTACTGTTCCACTCCTGCACTACTTCTGCACAACCTGTCAGATGTTATTTCCAGGTTGTGTGTCGTGGCACATCGAGTGGACGTAGGAATACCAGTCTCTGGCATCTGTGACAGACTGTCAGTGACTCACACAATATGCCCACCTGACTTTCTTACTGCACCCCTAGATCGGGTAGACAAGATTTGGCCCTGGCTTCCACCTATGTAATGCATATGCGTATTGGCTTTAAGGCCCACACACCGTTTATATGCAGCCATGGTAGATTGGGATTCCTGTGCTGAGAGTTGTCATAAACAGCTTCCAGGCTCTAGTAATGACCAGGAGCCGACCGGAACGACTTCAGATCATGTGACCACTATGGCAGCCAATCACAGTGATCGTAAGATTGGGCAGTTCTTCCCACCCATCGGGCATAAAGATCCTGTTAAAGGGACATCAGGAGTAGGGGAAAAGGGTTAAAGAGATTGAATATTGATTTTAACTACTTGCCTAGCAGGCCATTTTTAATGTGGTTGTAAACCCTTACAGACCACTTTGACCTACAGGTAAGCCTAGATTAAGGCTTACCTGTAGGTCCAAGAAATATCTCCTAAACCTACACGGTTTAGGAGATATTTGCAGAAAGACAGGCACCGCTGTCTACGGCGCACTAAGCATGCCGCTGCTAATGGCGATATGCCGTTAGTGGCGGCTCCCGTGCGCATGCGCGGGAGTGACGTCATCGCGGCTCCGGCCAATCACAGTGCCGGAGCCACGATACCCAGGAAGAAGATGGACGCTCCGTAGCAGAGGGGACAGCAGTGACATCGCAGGCTCCTGTGTCACGTAAGTGACACATAATGGGCTACTATGCAATGCATAGTAGCCCATTATGCTTTACCTTTGCATGGGAAACAAAGAGGAAGTAAACCCATCAGGGTTTACTTCCTCTTTAAATGTTTTGTACTCATGGCAAAATCAGCATTTTTTGATAGACGCCCTAGAGAATAAAATGGTGGTAGTTCCAATTTTTTTAATCTCACCCAATATTTGTGCAGCTATTTATCATATTTTCAGGACAAAATATATTGAAGGAGTATTAAACCCAAAACCAGAAATATAATACAGTATATTGCAGCTTACCAATCATTAGATGTGGTGTCTGCACTAGTTTTCTTTTGTTTAGCTTTTTCTCTCTGTTTTCACCTGGTGATTGGGCCAGTACCACACCTCATGAATCACCCTTGGTCCACACCTATGCGTTTTTAAGTGTGTTTTGCAGAAACGCACTACAGTCCATTTAACGTGGTTTCCTATGGATCTAGTTCACATCTGTGTGTTTTGAGCCAGTGTGTTTTTTGGAAAGGGCCAGGGACTTTTTTTTTTTCCTGCAGCAGATTGCGTTTTGTGTGTAATAGACTTGCTTACAGTGGACCGACATCAAAAACATGTTGTGTTTTTGATGCATTTTGTGTTTTTTTTTTTCTGGTTAATAGGAAAGTATGACAGTTCTGTTCATAGGGTATGACTTTGATGCGACTTTACACTCTCTGGCACTCAAGTCACATCAAAGTCGCATCAATGTAGTGCAGGAACCTTTATGTGTCCAAAGTTACATGTTAGGACTAGGGTTAAAGGCTGGGGTTAAATGTTAGGGTTAAAGGCTAGGATTAGAGTTATGGTTAGCAGTATTTGTCAGGGTTAGCGGTATAATTGTTAGGGTTAGAACGCTAACCCTAACAATTACTGCTAAACCTAACCCTAATGATTACGGCTAACCCTAACTCTAACTCAAACTCTAACCCTAACATTTCAATCTAAACCTTAACTTTGACCCTAGCCTTTAACCCTAACCCTAACATGCAACTTTGGACACATGAAGGTTCCTGCACTGCTTTGATGCGACTTTTATGCTACTTGTAAAGCTGCATCAAAGTTGCATCAAAGTCGCACTCCATGAACAGAATTGTCATACTTTCTTATTAGCCAAAATACCGATGCAAAGACATCAAAAAAGCATCTAAAACACATCAAAAACCCATGTTCCAAAACGCAAAATGCACCAGAAAAACACATTAACCGCAACCTGCAAAGATGTGGACCTAGCCTGAGAGTGCCTCCACTCTGGATGAATTAGCACATTGTCAGTAATTTACTATATTTTCAAAAACTGTACTCAAGCAGGTGGCTTAACAGACAAATTACTGAAGTTTGAAGTTATAACTTCCAACCAGTAATTTCACAGTAAATAGATAAATAATAAATTATTATCTTATAACATATAGCATAATAATATATGATTTAGCTTGATTAGAACAATACCTTTTCAGCAACAGCAGATTCTCATTCTCCCTTATAACCGTGTGAGAAAAACATGGGATTGTGGGTAAATCTTAAACCCATGTTTTTTCCTTCTAGTTAAGAGGACTGGGCTGGAAGGGAGCATGTGTCTTTTAGACACATGCCCCTTCTATGACATTGCAGTGAGAGGCGTGCCTCCACTGCAGCATTTTTATTGGACAGCTGGGGCTAATGGTATTTTACAATTGGTCCAAGGCTCCAAGCTGTCCATTGAGCTCAGTGCCTCTGACAAGAAGTGAGGAGAGGCACTGTGAGCTCATCCTCTCAGTCTGCTGCAAACAGAGCGTGCCAGCTTGTATTTAAACTGGCCACTCGTTATGTAGCTTTTGACAGGCTGCACAAGGAGCCCCGTATCTCCGGAACTATAGGTGGCAAGAGCCCCAAATTTTGACCAGTGGCGGGGTGGGACTTCTCTGTGACCCCAAGTCGCTGATCTTTTTTTTTTTGTTTTCTTTTTTGGTATTTTTTATTTATTTTTTATGTTCGTGGCTTCACCTGCCTCCCCTGACTGCACGTCCCTGCCAGAAACCAGTGCAGGAAAGGTGAGTTACTTTGTTTCCTGTACCACGTTCAAAACACACTGCCTTTGCGATATTCCGCAGGTGCCAATATATTGTTAACGGCAAATGCAGATCAGGCACTAGATCACATGGTACCGCAGTACCATGCAATTTTGTGCGGTACTTTTTTCAAAATTAGTGCATGCACTATGTTTTGTGTGATCCAGTGCAATTTCAACCCTTTCAAATGAATGAGCTGAAAATCGCACCGCAAGGGAGCGCACAGGAATAGTACTGAGTACCTGTGTGGTTCTGGTTTGAACCGGCCCTTTAAGTCAGTACCAGATTTGTAGCTACTGATGAATGGGAGGCTTGATAGGCAAAGTTCCTAGTATTAGTCATGCCGTACTCCATCCAAAACTAAAAAAAAAAAAAAAAGTAAAAAGAAAAAAGTTAATTCTTTATTGTTTAGTATTCATTATATAATATAACGTTATACTGTAGTAAGCAAAAAAAAAAAAAGACCAGAATTTTACCTTTTTCCTAATGCTATTCTAGCAAAGTTTATCCAGGAGATAAAACAAATACCCCAATAAGGCTGGGGAAAATCTTAAATCAGTTATAAAAGAAAAAAAAAAACATTCTTGGCACCTTCAACAACAGCTAAATTGATTCTCTGGATCAGTCACTTCTCTGAAAAATCCTACTTATTAAGCCATTTCTGGTAAGAAAGGCATAAAATCGCCATTGAAATTCACTCATTATGTAGGCTATTCCCGCTGGCGGAGAACTGCAAAGCTTGAGCAACCTCTCCGTGAAAAACTACTCTCCAAGTTAGATGTCAGCAAGCACAAATTTTTCGTTTTTGCTATAATGTTTAGCAGTAAGCATTTTTTTTTTTTTTTTTAATGGCGCAAGGTTATACATATACAAGAGTATGGTCCTTTATTTTATAAGATGACCAACATATATGTACCTTTATACAGCTTGAAAGCACAGCTACAATTGAATTAAACTCATCGCTGCAGCGTGTATCTAATCTATACTTATCGTTAATTGAAACAGATATTCACTATGGCCTATACTTTTCTATCTAGATAATAGCTTTTTGTGGCACCCTCGGCCTTTCCCTAGACCCAGTTGGGTTGCTTGTAAGTACCCTATATTAACATCACCCATTGCTCACACTTTCCCAGATGTCACTTTTTTTCACCTCACTGCCTATTGCTCCTCCTTCCCCCCACTCTTGGCCCCCCTTTATCTATCCCTGGCGGGACTTATTTATCATAGCGTCCGACACATCATCCCACTCCCCTTTCCCCCTCTGTTTCCCCTCCTCTCCCCCCTCCCCCCCTTCCCTCTCCCCTTCCGTTTCCCCTCCCTCCCTTTCCCTACACCTTTCTCTCCCCCCTTCACTCCCTCATTACTACAGTCACCCTTATATTTCTTTGGATCTCACACTGACATGTCTTTCTCCACTGGGCAGAGACTGGCCCCTCGGCCTTGTTCCCTGGGCTCTCTTCAGGCAGCTTCTCTGTGTGCAGCTCAGTGTCCGTCTTCCTATTTTGGCTCAACATCAAGTCGCAGGTAAACATTTCCTATTGGGTGGCTGATGGGCTTTACTGTTTTGTACCGTTTTTAATTGTACTTTCTTTCATGCAGTGACACATCTACTTCTGTCTCTCAATAAACATCCCCTGAGGAAGCCCTTTCAGGGCGAAACATGTTGGGATACTATTGCTGAGTGACTTTTTCCATCACTTAACTAGATGTGTACTGATGTCTGTGTAATATATGTATAGCCAATACATTTTTTTTTATTTTTATTTTTTTATTTGTCTTATGTCTAATAAAATTTGATATATTTTTTATATTTGGTGTATTACTAGTAATTCTATTTGCCTGGCACCCTGAAAATCCCACTAAATCATCCTTCTGTTTATACACGTTATACATATTTGTTAATTCATATATCTATTGCAGAAATCACTTTATTCTGGAACCAGGATTTTGGAGTTCCACATTTTTGGTTCAGGCATCTATGTGCTACACACTATGGTTAGCTTAGTCTTATGCCACGTACACATGAGCGGACTTATTCGGCAGACTTTGCCCGGTGGACTTTTCGACGGACTTTATGACGAACTTTCCGAATGAACGGACTTGCCTACACACAATCCACCAAAGTCCGACGGATTCGTACATGATGACGTACGACCGGACTAAAACAAGGAAGTTAATAGCCAGTAGCCAATTGCTGCCCTAGCGTGGCTTTTTGTCCGTCGAACTAGCATACAGACGAGCGGACTTTTCGACCGGACTCGAGTTCGACGGATAGATTTAGAACATGTTTCAAATCTAAGTCTGTCCAACTTTTGAGAAAACAAAGTCCGCTGGAGCCCACACACGATCGAATTGTACGACGAAATCTCGTCCGCCGGGCAAAGTCTGCCGTAAAGTCCGCTCGTGTGTACGCGGCATTAGATTCAAGTTTCAGGGTTTTGTTGGTTCAAATTTGAAGGGGAGATTAAAGGTAAGGGCTATTATTTGGTTTTGATGATCCCAGAGACTGAAGGGGCACTTAAAGAATCCTTGACAGTGCCAAGAGATCTGCTTCAAAAAACGAATGCCGTGTACACACAAACGGAATGTCCGACAGAAAAAGTCTAACGAGAGCTTTTCATCGTATATTCCGATCGTGTGTGTGCCTCATTGGACTTCTTACGTCAAAAATTCTGACGGACCTACAAAGAGAACATGTTCTAAATTTTTCCGACGGAACCAATTCCTATCGGGAAAACCGCTCGTCTGTATGCTGTTCCGACGCACCAAAAGCGACGCTTGCTCTGAAGCAAGTACGAGATGGAAGCTATTGGCTACTGGCTATTGAACTTCCATTTTCTAGTCCCGTCGTGCGTGTTGTACATCACCGCGTTCTGGATGGTCGGAATTTGGTGTGACCGTGTGTATGCAAGAAAGCTTGAGCGGAATTCCATCGGAACACCATCGGAAAAACCTTCAGAGTTTATTCCGACGGGAAAACGGGTCGTGTGTACAGGGCATAAGTCTCCTTTCACATATATGCCAATTGGATGCGTTTTGAACCACATCCGATTCGCATGACATGTGAACCAAACCAGCTTTCTATGGAGCCGGTTCACATATACAGTGCTGTGAAAAAGTATTTGCCCCCTTCCTGAGTTTTTATTTATTTTTGCATATTTCTCACACTTAGATGATTCAGATCATCAAACAAATTTTAATATGGAGGCGCATGCGCATGCGCAGGCTCGTAAGATGGCGGACGCATAAGATCAGAGCTCCGGCCTTCGCTCCCTAATCCGAAGCTCCCACTCAGCTACACCAGCATCCACGGCCCCGGGAGCCCTCTCATCCGATCCCGGAATCATCCAGCTACCCCGTAGGCGTTTTATGGGTAAGATCGGTGATCAGAGACACATTTACCAGAGGCACACGTCACAGACCACGCTCAAGCCTTCCCAGCTCATGGATCGTTACCTGCGTAGGCCGCAATCCCCGGTCTCAGGTAATCCAGTTGATGCATGTTATGGCCATCCTCTGACAAATTCATCTCTCAACTATGAAGCGTTTGCTTGAACCCGATGCTGTTCACACTTTTGATTTAGAAACGCTGCTTCGCTAGATACTCTGTCTCTCATCTCCATGCTCGCCACTAGTGAACGTTTTATTCAACCCGAAAATCCCTGACAGAACTTATAACCCTATGTTACCATGGAGCCAAGCTGGTATTTTTCAGTTACGCCATTTGGTACACCCAGTGACATGCAAACTTCTCTCCTTTTCTGACTTACAACCAAAACATAAGATCCCAAAATCTCTCTTACTCTTTTTTACAAATTAAACATTTGTTTGCCACCAAAATCCCACATATGACTTTGGACGTGCCCAAACGAATTTGAATTGCTATGCTCAAGAGGCCCCTATGAACCCATGAACCCCACCTGATTTCATCTAACTATAAAACCCTACATGCAGCCCCCCCCTTTGGCTAAAAATAGTCATACATACATGAGGAAATGGTCCCATATTTTGCAATGGCCTATTTTCCTAAGTGAATGGGGGAAAATATGGGAATCTACATCCAAAGTTTCAAGGTGTGTGGCACAGAGGGAGACCACTTACAAAATACTCATGTTTTGGTATAGGACCCGGACTTCTTACTGGCTCGAAAACTGACATCATCTGGACAGTGCTGGAGATGTGGTTTATCCCTGGGTACCCATTATCATATATTCTGGGAATGCTCTGCACTTATAACATTCTGGACACAAGTCCATAGACTCTTGGAAAAAGGTCCTAGAAATACCCATCCCCTTAAACCCCACACATCTTCTTTTCGGTCTTCCACTCCCGATTACACCTAAAACTACCAGAAGATTGAGTCATTCATCTTACTGGCAGCCAAACGATCTATACCTCAATGCTGGCTGTCTACTTCCCCTCCTACTTTTAAGCAGTTTCTCTCAGACTTAGCTGACAGACGCAGAATGGAATGCCTAACTGCTGTTATATATGACTCCCATCCAAGGTTTGACAAAATCTGGGGGGAAATGGGATGTTTCTGAATATAACAATGAGAGGCAACCTCCAACTCCATAATACTGTAACCTATGTGCAAATCATTTTGGGTCTGTATATAATAGATAATATTCAGTCTCCTCTTGACTTTGTATTCACAGTCATATTGCTTGTACCATGATGTATTATCATTGTTTTTCCTTATATTACCTCTCACCTTTTGCATCTGTGCTCACCGTTGTGCCTTCTGTTATGGATACTGTTTTTAAAATGTACAATCGCTTCTTCTGTTCGATTTACATTTTTTTAAAAATAAACAATTAAAAAAAAAAACAAATTGTAATATTACACAAAGATAATCCAAGTAAATCCAAGATGCAGTTTTTAAATTATTATTTAATTTATTAAGGGAAAAAAAGCTGCTTGCACCTGCCTGGCCCTATGTGAAAAAGTAATTGCCCCCTCCCATGCTGAATCATGAATGAACTGTGATTAACCACATTTTTTGGAAAGCTGAGTTAAATTTCACTTGCCACACCCAGGCCTGATTACTGCCAGACATGTTGATTCAAGAAATCACATGAATAGAAGCTGTCTAAAAAAGTGAAGCACGCTAACAGATCAAAAAAAGCCACACATCATGCCACAATCTAAAAAAATTTAAGAACAGATTAGAAACAAAGTAATGTACATGTATCAGCCTAGGAAGGGTTTCAAAGCCATTTCTAAGGCTTTGGAACTCCAGTAAACCATGGGGTGAGCCATTATCCACAAATGAAGATAACTTGGAACAGTGGTGAACTTTCCCAGGAATGGCCGGCCTACAAAAATTGCTCCAAGAGTAGCCCTCACTTGCCTCAGGTAAGATCAGTGTTCATGATTCAACAATAAGAAAGAGACTGGGCAAAAATGGCATCCATGTTAGAGTTCCAAGGCCAAAGCCACTGCTGACCAAAAAGAACACAAAGGCTCATCTTACAATTTACCTAAAAACATCTTGATTATCCCCAAGACTTTTAGGTAAATATTCTGTGGACTGATGAGACAAAAATTTTACTTTTTGGAAGGTATGCGTCCTATTACATCTGGCATAAAACTAATACAGCATGTCATAACAAGAACATCATACCAACAGTCAGACATGGTGGTAGTAGCACGATGGTCTGGAGCTGCTTTGCATCTTCAGGACCTGGACGACTTACCATAATTGATGGTAATTGATGGAACCATGAATTCTGAGGTCTACCAGAAAATCCTAAAGAAGAATGTCCAGCCATCAGTTCGTGACCTCAAGCTCAAGTGCACTTGTGTTATGCAGCAGGACAATGATCCGAAACACAACAGCAAGTCCACCTACAAATGGTTCAAACAAAGGTTTTGGAGTGGCCTAGTCAAAGCCTGGACTTAAATCCAATTGGGATGATGTATCATGACCTTACACAGGCCCTTCATGCTGAAAAACCCTCCAATGTGGCTGAATTAAAACAATTCTGCAAAAGAAGAGTGGGTCAAAATTGCTCCACAGCAATGTGAAACATTTGTTGCCAGTTATCACAAACGATTGCTTGCAGTTGTTGCCGCCAAGGGTGGCACAACCAGTTATTAGGTTTAGCGGGCAATTACTTTTTCACATAAAGCCAGGCAGGTTTGGACAGCTTTTTTGCCTTAATAAATGAAACCATCATTTAAAAACTGCATTTTGTATTTACTCGTGTTATCTTTGTGTAATAATAAAAATATTTGATGATCTGAGTCATTTAAGTGTGACAAATATGCAAAAAAAAAAATTCAGAAAGGGGGCAAATACTTTTTCACAGCATTGTATGTGGTGCAACAGCAGTGCAAATTTAAAAAGAGTCCTGTACGTTTTCTGAGCACTGAGGTACGATTCAGATGCAAGTTCCAGGCTCATTGCCTGCTATGGGAACGCATCTGTATCGCACATCTAATCAGTTTTGAACACGAATTTAATGAGAAAAAAATAAACAGCGTGGGGGTCCCCTTCCAATACAAATCATGCCCTTTTGGGTCTGTTATAGATTTTAAGGGAAACCCCACTCCAACATTAAAAAAAAAAAAAAAAAAAAAACAGCGTGGTCCCACCCCTCAAATCCATACCAGACCCTGAGATCTGGTATGGATTTTGAGGGGAACCCTCACGCCAAAATGTAAAAATAAAAATATGTGTGGGGTCCCCCCAAAATCCATACCAGACCCTTATTAGAGCATACAGCCTGGTGACGAGTGAGCCAGTGACAAACGAGCGCCCCCTCCCTTCTGTACCATACTAGGCCGGGGGGTTGCTTTGAGGTGGGTGGGCTCTGTCCCCCCCACCCCAAAGTAACTTGTCACCATGTTGATGGGTACAAGGGCCTTTTTCCCACAACCCAGACTGGTGGTTGTAAGGGGCTGGGCAGGGGGCTTTTTTGGAATCTGGAAGATCCCCAGATACCGCCCCCCCCATTTGAATGAGTTTGGGGTACATTTACCCTTACTCATTCACCAAAAAAGTGTAAAAAAGAAATAAAAACACAGAGAGAGTTTTTGACAATTTCTTTATTCAAAAACCCCCAAAAAACAAAAACAATGTCCCCCGATGTAGATCCAGCGTCAATCACAATGAACGACCTAGCCTAAGGCAGAAAGCTAGTGTATTGCGCTTTAGCAGAGGTTGAATCTCAAAAAAGTACCTTTGCAATAGAGGCCCCAATGTGAGGGTTAAATGCTTACTAAAGTAAAAATATAGTCAAAACTTTTTTTTTTCTTTAGTTTTGGATAGAATAAGGGAGGGTAAAAATATGTAAAACCCTGCGGTTGAGCTGCAGAGGCAGTGACTAGGGGTGTACATATGCCTCGACTGCAGCAGGAATTACACCATCTGACACTTTGCTTTCAGAGGGTGCTACTGCCTGCTGATCACAGCCTATTCAAGTAAATGGGGCCTTTTTGCAACTGCCCCGTAACCACATTCAATGCATGCAGTTTACGTGTGCTACTGTGGAGTCCAAGGGGTTAAAGTAGGTGATACAATGTCTGTTCATTGCCTGTCAAATGCTTCCTGAAGAGTGATTCGAACTTAGATTGTTCTACAGTGCATGTGTAAACAGAAGGCTCACGGGCTGAATCCGGCCCACCAGGCCATTTCATGTGGCCCTTGCACCTCTCTTACTCCTCTGCCTCCCCTGGTCTCAGCATTCAGCAGACTGCGGTCCTCCTCCTGACCCTGCACCTTATCAACATCATGCCACAGATTGCACATTAGATCAGAGCACAATTATTTGTTTTTTCATAGTTCTGCTTGTCTGAACTGGGCAGTGGTGGCCCGATCATACGGAGCGCTGCCCCCCCTAACCAATGCGTCCGGCCCCTAATCTACATGCAGGGCACATGGATTCCGATGATTAGAGGCTCTAATTGGCTTAAAAAAGGATGGGCTCGGGACACAGAGCACTGCGCCCCAAGCCCACCCAGTTGTGGGCTCGGGGCGCCCAATAGTGAATTAATATTCGCTATTGTCTTCCTGATTCTCCTCTGGGCCCAATCAGAAAGCGGGTCCTTAAACCCGATTCGCCGAGAGGAGAAGCGACCTTATTGGCCGCTGTAACAGAACCCTGTCGCACTTTGCTTGAGTGCTTCTGTCAGTACACAGCCTCCTCCAGTCTGAACATCAGATATCAGATATTACAGCTTATATGTTGTAACTAAGAACCAGGCGAGACTAGCTCAGTTACACAGCTTGAACATGGAATGATTTATTGGACAAGTATACAACCTTTTTATACACTTGAAAAGTATGTCAGTCCCTACATACACAAAAGCCCAAATATTTACCCAAAACATCACACAATAGTTTAGCTAACGAGGTAGGGCTTACCCATGGCTAATCCCATCCACCTGGATGACTCAGATGTCACATTGCAGACCAGCCTTGCTGACTTCAAGCTCACTGCAGACAATTCACATTATCATAATCATAAACACAGCAAATCTTCAAACAATAGCAGAAGACATAATTGTCGAGCTCAGAATCAAACAAACCAGGAAAAGTCTTTATATATATGTTCCATATTAAGTAACCACCATCTTGTTGTCCATTAAACAGATGTCCATCATTTTTCTCAGTCACCCTGTGCCCCTAATAGACACAGGGTGACTTAGACAAAGGAGGTGCATGAGGAGCTGAAACAAGGCTTTCCCAACCTCTCCAAGGGATTCTGGGTTCCATGGGCCCCCCGACCAAAGAAACTCCCGTCACAGCCACCGAGGAGGAGACGCAGGGGAAGCCGCCAAGGAGGAGGATCCAAAGCTGCCCGTGAACTAGATGGGTAAGTGTGGGGCTGGTGGGCAGACAGATGAGCGAGCGATGACGGGGGGGGTTGGGTGTTTGGGGGGATCAACCGACCCCCCCAAAATGATGGAGCACCTGCCGACACTGCAACCGGGACCAAAAAGTTAAACAAAGTTGTTGCAATAAATAGAGCTTGGTAATATTTCTCTGATGATTAAAAAAAAAAAACTTTGTTACCAAAACTAATTTTTCAATAAATTGTACAATAGTTAAATATTGAATATCTGCTTGCTGTTATTTTTCCCAGACTTCTACTTTTAGAGTTAGCAAGTTATTACTAAAACCAGTAATAATCAAATACAGAGGCAATTATATAATATGATAAAGAGTAGATACATTTAAATGTCTTACAGATACAACCGGCCCTTAGAAGTCAACCATAATGTTGATGTGGCCTGCGATAAAATAGAGTTTGACACCCCTGCTCTACAGACAGCAATGCCAGTGTGAATGAGCCCTAAGGATGCCAATTTTTAGATATCACAAAACAACCAGCTGATGCTAAAATACTTTCCATTGGTACGTAACATTATCATGAATGAAAGCATCGGCTATAATGCCTTGCATTTAAATAGCACATGGTCTGCTTACCAGTTGCTCAAAGGTCAGGTCTTGGATAATCACAGTGAAGACAGATCTTACTGTCATTTCTAAAATGTTAAGATCGCATTAAGCTTCTGAGAACTCTTACTAAATTTAGAGAGTAACACTAAGGAGGGTCAGAGAAAGCATGCTGTGGTACAATTTTTGATCTCGGTATCATCCAATAGTTACAGGAAATCCAAACTTGCATACAAAATGTATTAAAAGCATAGGTTTTGTCAAAACTTTTGTCTAAAAAAATCATCACACAAGAAAGTACTTACATTCAATGAGAAGTGTCCCTTCTGCTGTTGGTTGCTGTTTTAGTTGAAATCTAAAGTCCTCTGCCCCTCCTGCAGCATTAGAGCCCATTCACACAGGGACGACTTGTCAGGCGACCTAGTCGCCTGACAAGTCGCCTCCCGTTCTGTGCTATGGAACCGTTCTAAGGGGAGCGACGCAAGTCGCTCCGACTTAGAAAAAGGTTCCTGTACGACTTCGGGGGCGACTTGGGGCGACTTGCATAGACTTCTATACAGAAGTCGTTTTGCAAGTCGCCCGGGCAGTCGTTTGCAGGTCGCCTCGATGAGGCGACCTGCAAGTCGTGTTGCCCCTGTGTGAATGGGGTCTTAATCTTTCGGTGCTGCGTGGGTTACCCGAGGGACCTGTCAGAGGCACTCATTGAGAATGCCATCTATGCCCATCCTTTGCACCCCTCTCCTCCATTCTTTGAAGCCGTACTATAGCTTCCATAAAAAAAAGCGTTCTATGAATGGAGAGCAGGCAGATGAATGAAAGGTCTACCTCCTCCATTCATTGAGAAATTTTCACTGATAGAAGCTGTAATATGGCTTCTATGAATGGAGGAGAAGGATGGAAAGGGCAGGCATAGTCAGCATTCTTGCAGGTGACAGGTGCCCTGGCTATATAAACCCGTACAGCACTGGGAAATTATGGGGTGGGGGGGGGCGGTCACAGGACTTTTAGATTTCACTAAAACAGTAGCACAGGGGACATCTCTCACTGAATGTAAGTGTTTCTTTCGGAGGCTTTAATACAGTCACACCTGCCAATCCTCATAGCTAGACCTGGTTTTCTCATGGCTATTATTTATCTCATATAAACTTCAAAGGAATGTATAGAGTGTCTTTAGGGTGGGATCATAGGTGTGCGCACAGGCCTGGGCACACCCTAATCACCCCATGTGGTGCAGATACCTCCTGCTGCCCCATGTCCCCCTCACAGTGCTGACAGCTTCCCTCCTCTCCCGCCAGTTGTTGCTGTGGGGGATGTATGAAGATGGAGAGTGGGGGAAGGGGCCAGTAAATATGCCATTTACCGGCCCCTTCTTTTCCGGATGAATACAGTGTCTCAAAAATTAGACATCTGGGGTTTGTTCAGATCCCTGATAATTCACCAAAGCCCCCCCAATAGGGCTTCTAAAAAATAAAAAAAATAAAAAATCAAACAAATTGTAAAAAAATAATAAAAAAATAAAATAATAAAAACATTACTGACACTAATCTCTGCCCTACTGACATATCTACTTTAAATGTCTGTTTACATTTATTTATAAGAGTGTATGTGTGTGTGTATATATATATATATATATATATATATATATATATATATATATAAATATATATGTATAAATATATATATACACATAGAAATGTTGGCTTATTGAAAAGTATGTCCATGTACAGTATAGTATGCACTCAATACTTGGTTGGGGCTCCTTTTGCATGAATTAAATTACTGCATCAACGTGGCGTGGCATGGAGGTGATCAGCCTGTGGCACTGCTGAGGTGTTATGGAAGCCCAGGTTGCTTTGATAGCGGTCTTCAGCTTGTCTGCATTGGTCTTGGGTCTGGTGTCTCTCATCTTCCTCTTGACAATACCCAACAGATTCTCTATGGGATTTAGGTCAGGTGAGTTTGCTGGCTAATCAAGCACAGTGATACCATGATCATTAAACCAGGTATTGGTACTTTTGGCAGTGTGGACAGGTGCCTGCTGGAAAATTAAATCAGCATCTCTATAAAGCTGATCTCACTTAAACTATTTTTGGTGAATTCCTTGTGCATTTCCACAAGTTGCATATAGGGTAACTCATTCACTTGAATGGGTTGTCCTATGTGCCACAAATGCACTATAGAAGTTCCAGAACCTCTTCAGGCATGTATTGTCATGCGTTTTTTTCAACACACGTTTTGGGGCATTTGTAGCACATTTGCTTGCGACAAAACGTGTGGCAAAATGCACGTCTGCTACCTGCGTTGTGGGTGCCATTAACAATTAATGGCACTGCAAAAGCGATGCGCATTTTCAGCACTATTCCAAAACATGTGTCAAAACCTTGTCTCTGTGAAGTGTGAATGGGGCTTTACACAAGTAACGGCGCATACTTGCATGCAGCAGCATCTTGTAGTCACTGTCTATGGGCGGCTGTACTTAACAGCAGTCACTCAGCTGTGGGGTTGCTCATGCATGCTGTATGGTTCCCTTGCAGTTTTGTGCAGGAGTCTTTAGTGTTGTCATCTGATTACCTGAAGAACCCAGGGCCTTGAGCATACCCATAGCTCCCAACTGTCCCTGATTTCGAGGGACTGTCCCTGATTTGGAGCAATGTTCCTCTGTCCCTCATTCCTCCTCATTTGTCCCTCATTTTGGTCTGATCTATATAGATGTATATAAAATGCACTTTTTATCTATCAAAAAGTGTTTTCCAGCGCTAAACCTTTCATCTGATTTCTAAATTTTTGCATTTGTAAATTCCAAAAGCCAATATAAAGGAATATTAGTGGTAAAAAAGCACTTGTGGGTTCAACCAATCTTGTTTTTTTTTGTACAATTCTCCTTTAAGGGGGAGTGGCAAGGGGTGTGTCTTATGCCTGCATATTTTTGCTGCTAGGTGTCCCTCATTCCCATCTCAAAAAGTTGGAAGGTATGCATACCACCCAACTTTCTGGGATGGGAACAAGGTACACCTATTAGCAAAAGTATGTAGGCATTGGACACACCCCTGTCACGCCCCCCTTTAAAGGAGAATTGTACAAAAAAAAAAAATTAGTTAAACCCACAAGTGCTTTTTTACCACTTCTATTCCTTTATATTGGCTTTTGGAATTTACAAATGCAACAATTTAGAAATCAGATGAAAGGTTTAGCACTGGAAAACACTTTTTGATAGATAAAAAGTGCATTTTATATACAACTATATAGATCAGACCAAAATGAGGGACAGATGTGGAGGAAAGAGGGACAGAGGGACATTGCTCCAAATCAGGGACAGTCCCTCGAAATCAGGGACAGTTGAGAGCTTTGCCTTGAGTTTTAACTAGTTTTGACGGAAACCGGATCACTAAAAAAAGCACTGGCCAAACATTTTGCAGTATACTGAAGATTTGCATACACTTTAAGTAACCTTTCGAATACTTTATACACAGTCTTTTTGACTGTCAATGAAAAAGGCCTACAGGAACTGGAAGAACAGCCTTCGTATGTCCTTCACCTCTCCTCTAACCTACATAAAAAACTGTGTGTTTGTAAAGTAAAGCTTCCTTCATTATGAAACACAGCATTAGAATGCGCCTGGAGACGATAGAAAGCACATTATACAAAGATTACATGAAAGGACTGCTTTAATTCCATATATTTGCATTAGGATAAAATATGGTGCTATGCTATGGGAATAATTAGATTATAACACAAAGTCTGAGATATGGTAAATGTACATCTTTATCCGCATCTCTGCAGAATAAGATGGAAAGAAGATTATGAATGATCCCTTTGAGAAGCAGTAAGTGTTCCAAGGTGATTTATTGTTTTATTTTGCTGCAAATTGCAGTTTTTTTTAATTTTTTTTTTTTCACTTTTCCATAGAACCGACTGCTTAAATTGAATGGTATTATCATATATGAATGTCATAACCTGGAAGTTAATAGGCTAAGTATGCCTGGCACTGAATGTGATGCACAGTTCACAGAATTCTCAAAGCTCTTTAAACCATAAATCCTTTAATTAAAAAAAAAAAAAACATAAACCTCATGCACACTGGATGTTTTTTAATGTGTCCGTTAGGGGTGTCTAGTGGTTTTCTTTTCTGTCTCTAAATGCCCCTTCATGTTATCCTATGTGTCCATGCATACATAGGCCTTTAGAGGAGTTTAGAGGCAAGGGCATTAAGAGGCAGATCCCCCCAAAGCCAGGGCATCCAGGGGCAGTGGCATTTTGGCAGAAAAAATGCTCAACACCTGTAAAGGCATGTAAATGTATCTGAATGCACATTAATGCTAGGAATGTTTAGTGCATGAACATTAATTATTATTCTGGCCAATTAAATGAATTAACGCCAAAGCGCTTCATGTGCCTAAATACGTTACACATTTTTTTCTGCCAAAACAATGCCGCCAGTAGGAAAGGAGCCTAGGAGAGTTAGCTGTAGACCTCACCACTTACTTTCTTCTTCTTTTAACACTGTGTCCGCTTTCAAATCCTCTGAAAATTCCCCCCTCTCTGATTCTGGTCTTCAGGAGGCTCCATCCACTTACAGGTGCCCGAGGAATCACCTGTGCTAGCAAGCTCCTGCCTAGCTACATGAATGACTCTCCTTACATCCATTGAAGCTGACAGCCCCAGCGGCAAACCATTCCCCTGCTCCACTGGTATAAAGAATAGCCAGCAACTCAAAACATCCACATATGAAGGTCTTTGTTGTTACAGGTTGAGTACAACATAAGAGAGGCTTACGTGTTTTGGCCCGCAGCCTTAATCGTAGCCATAAATTCCCCCAGACCACAACTTCCATTTACACACCCTTCTCCTGCTCCTCTATCTGCTTAACAATCACTGGAGCCTTCACGAAAGGGGATGTCGTGGTGCAGCCACCACTGTATTGGCGCAGGGGTGGCAGAGCAGGGAGTGAGGTACACATCCTCAGACCACTCATTTTCAAAACAGCGGCCAAAAGAATACACAGTGATCACATGGTCACTGCTTATGTTTGGCACTAGAAGAACTCTTCAGAGGACTGACTTTGACTCTGCACTGGGCTTTATGTGGTCAACTTTGTGAAACCAAAGTCTGATTGGACACTGAGCGGTCCCGAATTGGACAGCCATATTGGACCCAGACAGTGTAGATAGAGAGCAGTACATTCTGGCTAGGGAGATTTGAGATTAGTGCAGGAAAAGGTTCCTTTGGAGGTGGGTCAGCTTTTAGTTTTGGTCCTGTTACCCCTGGAAGCTACCTAGTTTAGGGAAGGACCTTTGTGCCAGCCTGCACATGCAATAGTAAATCCCTCTACCCTGTGTCGCTGGCACAACACTCTATCGGGGAAGGCGCTGTTCAAGCCAGAGAGGACCTGTTGATGGAAGCAATCCTCATTTAAACTGCCACGTAAAGGTCTGCCTACTTGAACTAACATGCATAATGATGGATGTACGTAAGTATGCCTACCAAAACTACCTTGTTACAGAACTGTAAAGAGGCCTTCTTGCCCTATGGATCCTTGGCTGTATTGTTGTACTGTTTATTGTTCATTACAAACAAGAAAACTCCCAAAAGTCGTTATTTTGCCTGGCCCCTTTAAAGTTTTGCCACCCAGTTAGCCCCAGCAATATATGGTGTCCCTGTTGTACTGTGGAACAAAGTGGTAGACCACCCAAAAGTTTGGGGGAGGCAGCACTGGGGACCTTGAGCTAGCAGTGGTGAGCAGGAAGGGTACCTAATGTTTGGGCACACATATTAAGGAAAAAAATGTAATGTTGCACTGTTTGACATTGCATTTAAAGTAAAACGCCGCCCTCCCATTAGAAAAAAAAAGTGCCGCAGTCCATCCACATTTAAAGTGATACTAAAGTCTCAATTTTTTTTTAGTTAGAATTAACAAACATGTTATACTTACCTGCTTTGTGTAATGGTTTTGCACAGAGCAGCCTGGATCCTCCTCTTCTCGGGTCCCTCTTTGGCGATTCTGGCCCCTCCCTCCTGTTGAGTGCCCCCACAGCAAGCAGCTTGCTATGGGAGCACCCGAGCTGAGCCACAGCTCCATGTCCATTCAGAAACAGAGCCGCGGTCTGGCCCCCTTTCTCTCCTCATAGGCTGACTGACTTTGATTGATAGCAGTGGGAGCCAATGGCGCCACACTGCTGTCTCAGCCAATGAGGTGGGGAGTCCTGGACAGCCGAGACACTCCTGCAACATCTTTGGATCTAGATGGGTTTCAGGTAAGTATTAGGGGGGCTGATGGGGGCTTCTGCAGACAGAAGGTTTTTATCTTAATGCATAGAATACATTAAAATAGAAAAACCTTCTGCCTTTACATCCACTTTAAAGTTTTTTCCTAGTCCCCCTGCAATGTCTCAATAAACTTGTTGAGCTTGCCAGTGAAGTCCACCTAATGCAGCTTCCTGTAATGGGGTGGCAACATGCAGCACAGCTCCTGAATATAGAGCAGAGTTGCTCCTCTCATGTAGCCTGTGCCTGCTTGCATAACAGTGGAAAGAACATTTTTTATTAAGGGGCATGGCTATCAGCATTGTCACTGGTAATTTACAAGCCTGTAGGTTGTCAACCAGCACCAGGTCACATCTAGCCTTGCCTGTTGCTTTCTTGATTGACAGCACTGTCTGTTGCTAAAACCCTCCCACTGTGAGCTGCAGTGTCTGGGTTATTTGAGACACAAATAAAGGAGGATTTGGATCAGTCAATGAAGATAAAGGAAGTTTTTTTGTTTTATGAAGCTTGTACATAAATTAACTAGTAACTAGATTTCATACTCGTTTATGTAGTGATCTAAAAATACGTGTAGAAGTAGTATAGTGGATAGTGGTAATTAATTAGTAAGTACTCTTCCGCAGCAACCCAATTCTTCCAGAGAGATGCACTTTATTGTCTTCCAACACAGAACAAAGTCCAAAGTCCACAGATGACAAAAAATCCGACAGAGTAGATATAATTCAGAGACCCATGTTCCTAGGTCTGTGTGTTCCCAGCCATACACAGACAAGCCTAACTTAAAACTAAATGCCAGCTTGAATGTCCTCTATGAAATACTAGTCCACTAGGAGGGAGTTTCTGCTAGGTCAACCTAAAATACTCTTTGATCTTATTGTTACCCCCTCAAGTCTAATTACCATCAATAAATACTTCTTCTATGGTCCTTTAAACAATGTACCCTTTGAAATGTTCAATTAGGTTAACAGCCCATACATCACCTCACACACCTAGGTAGACTTGCATAAGATCAACACATCAAAGAGTCTTCAGCTGTCCCCTTGATATGTTAAAATTCAGTTGACTTGGACAAACCAACCATTGTCAATTGAATTCTGGCCTGGTCAATATTGACTGTATGTGTACATACATATAATAATGTCCCACATAAATCGGTGAACATATTACAACAGTTTAGACTGTTATAGAGGGGCCTAGTTGGCACCTTGCGGTAAAGGAACATAGAATAACTCAGGGTATAAAAACATAACTTATATAACTTATGAAATGTTTTACTTTTGCACCCCAGCATCAGCCCAAAGTTCTGAATCTTCAGCCATCTGCAGGGATGCGAACCATTGCTGTTTGTGCAAGAGCAGTGGCCTAGCTCTTGCAGTCTGACACGCCACCTGCACAGTCACGATTGCTCTCTAATCAGCAGGGAATATGCACTTTGCTGATTGAAGTTTAGTAAATGTGACAGGGGTGTGTATTGGTCCATTCAAGCTAGATTACTACTGTCACACAGAGAGCAGTAATCTTATCTCTACAGCAAACTGAAAATTCTGAAATTTGGACTGGTGCTGGAGTGCAAAAACATTTTTAAAAAAT
Source organism: Aquarana catesbeiana (assembly GCF_042186555.1). Classification (NCBI taxonomy): domain Eukaryota; kingdom Metazoa; phylum Chordata; class Amphibia; order Anura; family Ranidae; genus Aquarana; species Aquarana catesbeiana. The sequence continues at coordinate 64,989,806 of NC_133325.1, read as the reverse complement.
GTATAAACTCCCCCGTTGATGATGTCAGAATGGGCGAAACATGTAGGGCGGAGCCTGATGCTGGGAGTGATTAGGAACTGCGTCCTGATATTTTCCTGTTTCTGTGAGCCTGGAAGGATTGGAGTGGCTTTCACCACAAAACTCTATGCTCTTTTCTCAAAAAAGTACATGAGTTTTTTTTCTAAACATATTCAAGCGATTTTGACTCCTCAGACTTTAAAGAGACAGCTTGTAAACCTGCAGTATGTGCATTTTTATACCAGAAGAACTCTTCTCCTATAAAACGACTTTTCTTCTCTTGCCCAGCCCAGGAAACAAATGCCTAAAGCAGTGGCGGCTGGTGCTCAAAATTTTTTGAGGGGGGGAGTCGGCAAACAACCCCCCCTCACTCGTGCCACCGCCGCCACCATTGTCACCCCCCATAATCCTTGATTACTCTATCAACCATGGAATCGTGGAACCCTATCCATTCCTTCCTCCTGAGGTTGCTAGGACTTGAGGACTGAGCAATGGCAGATTGACCTTCCACCAAGCAATGGAGCAATTTTTCACTAACCACCAATGTAAGGGGTCACTTCCAACCTGACTAAAATTAGAAGATACCACAATTTTTACTAGGTAATAAAAAATGTAGCGCTGACCAGTAAACACAAATATGATAATATAAGTGAGGTGATAAAAAATAATTATAATTGATCAAAATACAAATATATAAGTATCATGTGAAATGTCCAATCTGTGAAAGATGATATATGGTAAGGTGGAATAAAGCAAAAAATCAAACCACTGGAAAAATGTGAGTCAAAGCAGTGGAAAAGTACCGTATATAAAGTGTTGTCCAACATAAACAATGACAAGAGTCTGGGCATCCAACACAGGATAATGGAGAAACAAAGAAAGCAAATGCTGAACACTGTCCGGTGTAGAAAGCATCAAGGATGGTACATCATCAACAATAAAGAGAAGTGCAGGTGACCTTACCGGAATGGGTGGACTCCAATGTCAGAGAAATGGAGCCATACACACATAATGCCACAAACGGCCAATGTGTGGAACTCCAAAGGGTCCAGGACCTCCAAGATGGAATCCAGGGAGCGGATGGAAAATCTCCAAAAGGACCTCCAATCATAGGGACATCAGGGCTCGATTTGGATAAGCCTAGCCCTGCGTGTTTCAACCAATGGGTCTTCAACAGGGGCATACAGTCAGGTCCATAAATATTGGGACATCGACACAATTCTAATCTTTTTGGCTCTATAAACCACCACAATTAATTTGAAATGAAAGGAACAAGATGTGCTTTAACTGCAGACTTTCAGCTTTAATTTGAGGGTATTTACATCCAGATCAGGTGAACGGTGTAGTAATTACAACAGTTTGTATATGTGCCTCCCACTTTTTAAGGGACCAAAAGTAATGGGAGTTCCTTTCCTTCTCCATATTCTTCTCTTCCCATCACTCTGGTACAAGTTGATCTTTGTCTCATCTGTCCACAGGATGTTGTACCAGAACTGTGAAGGCCTTTTTAGATGTTGTTTGGTAAACTCTAATCTGGCCTTCCTGTTTTTGAGACTCACCAATGGTTTACATCTTGTGGTGAACCCTCTGTATTCACTCTGGTGAAGTCTTCTCTTGATTGTTGACTTTGACACACATACACCTACCTCCTGGAGAGTGTTCTTGATCTGGCCAACTGTTGTGAAGGGTGTTTTCTTCACCAGGGAAAGAATTCTTCGGTCATCCACCACAGTTGTTTTCCGTGGTCTTCCGGGTCTTTTGGTTTTGCTGAGCTCACGGTGCGTTCTTTCTTTTTAAGGATGTTCCAAACAGTTGATCTGGACACACCTAATGTTTTTGCTATCTCTCTGATGGGTTTGTTTTGTTTTTTTAAGCCTAATGATAGCTTGCTTCACTGATAGTGGGAGCTCTTTGGATCTCATATTGAGAGTTGACAGCAACAGATTCCAAATGCAAAGAGCACACTTGAAATTAACTTGAAATGGACCTTTTATCTGCTCCTTGTAAATGGGATAATGAGGGAATAACACACACCTGGCCATGGAACAGCTGAGCAGCCAATTGTCCCATTACTTTTGGTCCCTTAAAAAGTGGGAGGCACATATACAAACTGTTGTAATTCCTACACCGTCCACCTGATTTGGATGTAAATACCCTCAAATTAAAGCTGAAAGTCTGCAGTTAAAGCACATCTTGTTTGTTTCATTTCATATCCATTGTGGTGGTGTATAGAGCTAAAAAAGATTAGAATTGTTTCAATGTCCCAATATTTATGGACCTGACTGTATATCATTGGTTGAAACGCGCAGGGCTAGGCTTGTTGCTCTCCACGTTGCCCTGTACTTTTTATTTCGTGATCACATTTTTACTCTTGTATGCTGGTTTTTAGATACCATTACCATTTTTTGAACAACACTATGTGGAAGCATTTTCTTTCTCCACATATTATCCCGATGAGAGTGTCCTGCTGATCTTACCATCCAGATATAGCCCTGATGTCCCTGTGATTGTGTATGTAGCTGCTTGTTTTTTAGTTATTTGGGGTCAGCGCAGTAATACCCACTCTCCATTATTACAATTTTTACTGTCTGCCTTTCCATTCTACAGCTATTATTCCTTTCAAGAATATTAGAATATTAAAGCATTTTGAAAAAAGGGTTTGTAACAAAATTAACCCCCCTTAGTGTTAAATATGCTAGGTACTCCATATTACCTATTCTAACTTTCTTCAACTTGATTATGTTAATGTACCATGGGCTGGTAGATTATTTAGCAGGGATTTCCTATGAACCTAAAAATTATTTCAACGGTTGCTCAGGGATGAGAGGGTTGAGAAAGACTGCTCTATCCAAAGCTACAACAAATGTTGGCTTATGGTTAGTCTTTAAATGTAAAATAAGTGAAATTTGTAATTATTTGCAGTGTTTGCTGAATGGCTTTAGCAGTTTGCAGGTACTGGGGTACTCTAGGCATTCATATCTTGTTTAGGTCTTATAGAACAAACATCATGGCTTCCTCAGTAGAACCTTCTATACAGAAGAAAAAATGTTGAGGGAAAGGCAGACACGCATCAGAGTGTAGAAAGGTATTAAAAATAGCAAATTCACAGGATCAGGCACTCTGTTGCTCATCTGTTCAGATGTAAATGTCATTATAACAACTCTTATTCCTTCAAGAAACTTAGTATGACATCATGGATGTAAGCTAGGGATAAGGCTGAAGTTTTTGGAAAACTATTATTCAAAAGCAGCAGAATCTTACAAATAAATGGATATATGGTTAAATTATGTTTTGTTTTTTTTTATAATAAAGAATATATTTTACTTATAAAATACATGTACAGTTTCCATGGTCAATAGCAGAAATTACACAAGGTCACAGTAAAACTATCTGTATAAACTTAATTACATTCTTTTCAAGACTGCAACTTTACTGTGACTGTGTGTTTAATTTGTTTTTGTTTTGTTTTTTTACTGTAAGTCATCAAATTCAATTGTATCCTGTATAGATTTAATAATTTTATTATATATTGCAATAATAATTGTGCCTTTTTTCAATATACTTTTTTTTAGTGAAGGAAATATGCATAGAACAAAAATATAAAAGCATACCACATTGAAATAGAAGAAAATGTGCATGTGCACATCGCCGGCAACAGTGGCTTTTGTAGCACAGAATTTTCAGGTTCCTTTATTTTATGCTTTTAAATGCAATCTTGGTTTGACAATAAACAGAGAATAAAACAATGGAATGGGATAGAATAGAGGAGTGGGAATGGTAAGTAACATCAATCTCAAATTTAAAGTTGGGAAGGAGGGATGACTCAACCAGGGCACTCTTAAAGCATAACTTAACTCTCTAATCATCATGAACTATTTTTTAATGCTTATTAGATAGGAAGGTACATCATATATTCTTGTTTCAATATTTTTTTTACATTTCTTCAGTTGCTTCCTGATTTCTGGCCTAGGCCAGAAATGTGTTATACATTCTAGGAGTCTTCAGGGGATTTTTTTTCTTTCATCTGAAGGAGAGGAGTAGGAGCCTTTTCAGCTAAGTACATCCTCTTGGCTGCATGCCTGAGCTAAGGGCATATGGATTTCAGGAAGTAAATATTACATCAATTATTTGCCCTTACTAAAAATGGCCGCAACTAGAAATGCTAGGGGAGTGCTTTCGCAACAAAATAAACCATGGAGATATAAATGGTAAGTTTGCTTAGAATATTAAAAATTAATTAAGCAGCATTTTCAGTTGTGGTGTTCAGATAGTGTAGTTACACATTAAGGGTTGGGTGGGTGTTGAATGTGATATTTGGCGGGGAGTGATATTTGTGATAGGTTGTGTGCTGCATCATCTAAGTCAGTGTTTCTCAACTGGGGTGCCATAGCTCCGTGGGGCGCCATCTAGGCTTTCAGATGTGCTGCAACATAGAACCCAGTTTGCACTGGATTAGTGTCATGACTGGCCATGGTGAGGGCAGGTTGGCCTCCAGCACTATAACAAAATTCTAGTTCCACATCATTAATGGCTGGCATGTCCACATCATGGCAACAAATGACGCTGATCCAGGGCAGGTGATGCGCAGGCCTGCTCTCAGTATTTAGGAAGCAACGTAAGTTCACCTCCTCCAGGCCTGCTCCACCTCCTGCACTTTAGCCAAATGGCTGGAGGCAAAAGGTAGGGCTCTGATATGGAGAGACTATGTAACGGGGGGGCTGAGCAATTGGGGCCCCTCTGTTGTGATGAGCTGACTTAGACATGGGTGGACTCTGATGTGATTGAGGGCTCTAATGCATACGGGGGGTCTGATTTAATGTGGACATTTTTGATGAGATGAAGAGATGCTGGCATGATGGGAGGACTCTGACTTGATGGAGGGACTATGACATGGAGGGGGGTTTCTGATGCTAATTTCATCAAGGCAGTTCTATACAACATTGGACTGAGGTACCTCAAGATTTTGCATAATTTTAAAGGGAGCTGCAACTAAAACTAGGCCTAAGCTGATGATGGTGGAGTGTCAGAGAGTCAGGGACTACTCATCTTCAAGGTCAATGGCGTCCAGAATAATAATCTAGTGCCCATTTCTCCGTATCATACCATACTCTGCATTCTATGAAACAAAGTATACAGTATCTAGTTATATGTCCTGTGTTTCTAAGTGTCTTCAGACCCTAGTTATAAGGTCCGAACTGCCCCCTTCCTGCACATCTCTTCCAGACCTGTTTTAGTTGTGGTTGCTCAAAACTTGCTTCCAGATAACGACAACGGTGGGCCATACCTATGCAGTGTGTGCCAATATTGCAGCTTGTTGACCAGGAGCTCATGTGACAGGAAAGTAATTGGGGACAATTGTCACCTTATAACAGGAAGTGCCAGAAAAGTGCCTTCATGGATAGATCACCAGGTACTTTTATTGAAATCTCCATATATAAAGGTTCAAAAACCCCAGAAATGCACATTTCTTTTTCCTGCAAATATATTCATTTAAAGTGGACGTAAACCCCCCAAAACATTTTTTAATTAAGACTCATATCTGCTAAAGCAGAGGATGTCATTTCATCTGTGCCCAGTCTTGCGATGAAGAGTTAATCCAGCTCTGAGCAATCCCCTTATCTTTCTTCAGTTAGATAAAAACAGACACATAGAGAAATGGGTGTCCATTTCTTCCCCCTTGCTGGGACTTACAGGTGATTTCCTTATCTCATGCAGGGGTGTGAGAGAGGCATTCTGTGTACTTCACATCCCGCTCCTTTCTTCTCCAGCTCTCCCAGAATTGGCTGCTCCACACTTCAGCATGATTGAGCATGCTGAAGTCATGTGGTGACTTTCCTGGGTTTTGACTGGATGTTAGTGATCATGGGGCATAATCCACGAGACCAACAGAAGTTCAGTGTAAGAAATATTGATGCCTGGCCAAGGGGAGTGTAGAGGTGGGCAGGGAGTCTACTAACATCACGACTCCACCCACCGAGCCCTGGAAAACAGACCTGCCCAAAGAATCTGGAGTATTACAGGGCTCGAAACAGCTCAAGGGGAGATATTAGATTAGGTAAGGATTCATGCAGGAGGTATGTATATCCTTATAGATAAGCACTATGGAAGTAATTTGGAAATGATGGGAGTGGGTGCTGCGGTGGCACAGAAAAAATGAATAAAATAATCAGGTCACAAGTAGGGATGAGCCCGATGTTCGAGTCGAATGTAAGTTCGACTCGAACGTAAGTTCGACTCGAACATCGGGTGTTCGCCTGTTTGCTGAACAGCGAACATTATGCAGTGTTCGCGGCAAATTCTAAAGCCGCGGAACCCCGTTAAAGTCTATGGGACATTAACATGAAAAATCAAAAGTGCTCATTTTAAAGCCTTATATGCAATTTATTGCCATAAAAAGTGTTTGGGGACCCGGGTCCTGCCCCAGAGAAGATGTATCAATGCAAAAAAAGTTTTAAAAACGGCCATTTTTTTGGGAGCAGTGATTTTATTAATGCTTAAAGTGAAACAATAAAACTGAAATATTCCTTTAAATATCGTGCCTGGGGAGTGTCTATAGTATGCCTGTAAAGTGGCGCAGTTTTCCCGTGTTTAGAACAGTACTATAGCAAAATTACATTTCTTAAGGAAAAAAAGTCATTTAAAACTGATCGCAGCTGTAATGAATTGTCAGGTCTCGGCAATATAGATAAAACTTATTGAAAAAAACGGCATGGGTCCCCCCCCCCAGTCCATTACCAGGCCCTTTTGGTCTGGTATGAATATTAAGGGGAACCTCGGACAAAAAAGTAAAAATAAAATTGTGTGGGGGTCCCCCCAAAATCCACACTAGGCCCTTCAGGTCTGGTATGGATATTAACCGCTTCCCGACTAACCGTCGCAGTTATACTGTGGCAGGTTGGCTCCCCTGCACGAGCCATCATAGCTATACGTTGGCTCGTGGGGTCGGGATAGCAGGCGTACTGAGTAGGCCCCCCCCCCCCGGCGTGGAGGGGCTCTAACCCGTGGTGTATCACAATTAGAGACTTACTGGATATACGAGCTCCTGTCCCACTCGCCATTGGGGCTCAATGTCGAGTGGGACATTAACGCCTTTATTAACCAATCCTAAATTATCATGCCTTCTCATATCTGTCCTCCCTTCTCTTGAACCATTTTTTTTAGTTAATTTTTTAGTCCGTTTTAAACACCATTTATATCATCTATGGAATGATTTCAGAATGTGTATCTGTCATCTTGGTCTATATAATCTGTATCTGTCGCGTTAGACCTCCAGGTCGGACCATGGCTCCATATTTATGTTTTTCACATATTTTTCATATTTTTTATAATTTTTTGATATTTTTCTATATATTCTTTATATATATTTTTTACATTTTTATATTTTTTCTGGATATTTTTCTAATGCTACTTATTATTTTGGATGTTAGGTTTACTAAGATGTATGTCTCGTTATGAAAACTAGATATATATGGCCTATTAATATATATGTTCACACTACCCATGAATAAGTACGGATGGGACACGCTTCATTTGCTGTCCACTCTGGATATATGATCTTGTACATATGTTTTTATATATATATTTATCTTACATATACATTTTTAAAACAAGACCTTCCGCACTATTTAACTCTCAGGCAAATGTCTTGTTGTTAACATCGAGTCATCCCCTTTTGTGCGTTCCATTTGTTCCCCAGTCACAACGAGGCTTGAAGGACGACGTTATGACGTCACGACGCTGATTCCTTTACCTATACGCTGCCAACTATACAAGGATGCGGTTTAGACTTGCGCCTTGCAAACGAATCTTGGATCGCATGAGGTTGTACATCAATGCGTTCCATTACACTTACTCGTAAGCGAGGCTTGCAGCGCACGCGGCCAGCGCTATCTTTTGTATACCCGGAAGTCGCTGTTATTGAACGGTGCAGCGGATTGGAGCCACAGCTTAACATGGGGGTCTCTTATAGTATAAAAGGCAGTGTACAGAGTGGTGTGGTACCCCAGATGATGTCCCTTAGGACGAAACGCTTCGGGACGGACTGCTGACACCACTGACACTGCCATACCTTTTATATTTTAAGCGCTGTTTTCTCTCCAGAAATGTGAATGTTTTTATCTTCAATAAATAAGCTTTAAGCCTTTTATGCAGTGTTACGCTATGTACGCACACGTTTTTTCCTTATATACTCTGGATGCCTGATTGGATTTGTCCCCTTTGCCATATATACCCTTGCAAGCACCTGGGTCACCTGGATTTGCGTTTATGTTAAACAGACACCATAGTGGATCCCCACGTTTACAAGCTTGATTGACTCAGTGGGTGTACACCCATCTGAGTTCAATCTTTCCGGTAAGCCCCCTTTTTGAGCGGTGGTGGATCTTCTATCAACACTTCTTAAATTTTCTTCACTCCTTGGTGTTATACACCTCTCAGGACTTCACTTTTCATGGACTAATTTATATGATTTAGAAAGTTCATCATATAATTTTACACATCTAAGGATTTTATGCACTGATCTATATGATCCATTACAAGATATGAATTAATGCTATTTATCATGTTTTTACGTGTTAGCGCTTCACTTTTCTTTATTTAAGTAGTGAGTAGGAGACACAGAACAGGGATGAGTGTGTGTAAACACACACATCCCTGTTCTGTTCTGACAGGAGTGACAGATCGTGTGTTCCTATTAGCTAGGAACCACGATCCGTCACTTCCGTTAGTCAGTCCCCTCCCCCTTCAGTTAGAGTCACCTCCCAGGGAACACAGTTAACCCCTAGATCACCCCCTAGTGTTAACCCCTTCATTGCCATTGACATTTTTACAGTAATGAATGCATTTTTATAGCACTGATCGCTGTATTAATGCCAATGGTCCCAATGGTCCCAAAAATTTGTCAAAATTGTCCGATTAGTCCGCCATAATGTCGCAGTCACAATAAAAATTGCAAATCACCGCCCATGCTAGTAAAAAAAAAATAATAACAATAAAAATGTTATAAATCTATCCCCTATTTTGTAGACGCTATAACTTTTGCGCAAACCAATCAATGTATGCTTATTGCGATTTTTTTTTTACCAAAAATATGTAGAAGAATACATATCAGCCTAAACTGAAAAAAAATTAGCTTTTTTAAAAAAAACGGGGATATTGATTATAGCAAAAAGTACAAAATAATGCGTTTTTTTCAAAATTGTCGCTCTTTTTTTGTTTAAAGCGCAAAAAATACAAACCGCAGAGGCAATCCCAAAGCACCTTGTCCCCATGTTGATGGGGACAAGGACCTCACCCTCAAAACCCTTGCCAGTGGTTGTGGGGGTCTGCAGGTGGGGGGGGGCTTATCGGAATCTGGAAGCCCCCTTTAACAAGATCCCGGCCTCCCCCCTATGTGAATTGGTAACGGGTACATTATACCTCTAGCATTTCACAAGAAAAAAAGGCAGGAGACACTTTGGGACAAGTCAGTTTTTAAAAAATAAAAAAATAAAAATGTCCCACCATGGAAATCCATCTTACGCTGCTGACAAGCCAAAAAAAAAAAGCTGCAACAGCTCCGCCTCCATGGGAGGCTCCCGCCGAGTGACGCTTCTTCTCAGTGACAGCTGTTATATAGCTGAGGGCGGGGCTCATCCTTAGTCACAAGCATTGTCAGTGACCCAAAACATCCAAGATAGAAGAGCCAAGCTGAAACAATAGTTTCACTTAAGTAGCAGGAAAGATGGACATCCAAAGCACAGCGTTTCACACTCTGGTCATGCAATGTACTCTTACATCCAATACACTTCAGAAAAAGACATTTGCTGTAGGAAACAGAACAGTGAAGAACATAATACTTCATACACTACCCTGACTGTGATTTATTACAAAAGTAATCCAAATGCATCACCAGCTCACAGCACGCTGTATATGCAATATCAGATCTTGATGTATCCTTTATCAAATACAGGCTTAACTTGTTTTCAGGTCCAAGGAGCAATAGACACCATGCCACATTGCCTTGTGCCTGGTTTTAAGATATGGTTTCTGCAGCACACCATCATTAATCACAAAAGTAGCAAACACGACTTATAAGTGCATTACTTTTTCCACTCTGAAGGGCACAATTACATGTTTATAGGTGAAGCTATTTTTTTCCTTTGTAAATAAATAATGCAATTTAAAGATATATAAATTATATACATTACAAGTCACAGTAGAACTATAAAAGTGTCATGATATATTGCATAATGCAATGGCTTTTAGAAACATTGAGCAATAATTGTTTAGATATATTGCATGTACGGTAAACAGGAATACCGATGGGGGGATCATAACATATGATGGAAGGAAGAGAGAAAGAAAAGGAGGGAATTGAGAGAGGGAAGTAGACGAGTTAGAGAAAGATAGAGAAGAAGAGATAGAGAGAGAGAAGAGAGAGAGAAAGGAGAGAGAGGAGAGAGGGGGGAGCGAGAGAGGGGAGAGAGGAGAAAGGAGAGAGTGGGCGGAGATAGAGAGAGGGAAAACGGAAAGAGGAGAGAGGAGAAAGAGAGAGAGAGAGAGAGAGAGAGAGAGAGAGAGAGAGAGAGAGGAGAAAGAGAAGTGGAAGAGATAGTGATAGAAGAAGAAGAAATAGTGAGGGAGAAAGAGAGGGAGAGAGAGGGGGAGAGGGAAGAGAGGGAGAGAGAGAAGAGAGAGAGGGGGGAAGAAGAGAAGAGAAGAGAAGAAAAGAGAAAGAGGGGGGTAGAGAGAGAAGAGAGAGGGAGAGAGAGAAGGGGGGGGGAGAGAGAGAAGAGAGGAGAGAGAGGGGGAGGGGAGAGAGAGAGAGAAAGAGGAGAGAGAGAGAAAGAGGAGAGAGAGATATAGAAAAGAAAAATAGAAGAAGAGATAACGATAGAGAAGAGGAAGAGGGAGAGACGTGGAAGAGAGAGTGTGAGAGAAGAGAAGAGAAGAGAAGAGAAGAGAAGAGAAGAGAAGAGAAGAGAAGAGAAGAGAAGAGAAGAGAAGAGAAGAGAAGAGAAGAGAAGAGAAGAGAAAGGGAGAGGGGGGAGAAAGAGGGGGGAGAGAGAGAAGAGATAGAGAGAGGAGAGAGAGAGAGAGAGAGAGAGAGAGAGAGGGGGGGAGAGAGAGAGAGGGAGAGAGAGAGAGAGAGAGGAGAGGAGAGGAGAGGAGAGGAGAGGAGAGGAGAAAAGAGAGAGAGAGAAGAGAGAGAGAGAGAAGAGAGAGAGAAGAGAGAGAGAGAGAAGAGAGAGAGGGGGGGAGAGAGAGAGAAGAGAGAGAGGAGCGAGAGAGAGAGAGAGAGAGAAGAGAGAGAGGGGGAGAGAGAGAGAAGAGAGAGAGGAGCGAGCGAGAGAGAGAGAGCGGGGGGTGGAAGAGGGAGAGAGAGAAAAGTGGAAGAGATAGTGAGAGAGAGATAAAAAGAAGAGATAGAGAAAGAGAAGAGATATAGACAAAAGAAAAAGAGAAGAAGAGATAACGATAGAGAAGAGGAAGAAAGAGAGAAGTGGAAGAGATAGAGTGTGTGAGAGAGAAGAGAGAAAGAGAGAAGACAGAGAGGGGAGAGAAGAGAGAGAGATGCTGCATCTGTCCCCAGCTCCTCTACACTGAAAGCCAGGCAATCAAACATCTCCAATCACTCGGTTTTCACAGCTCTGTGAACAGAGAGCTGTAAACTGTCAGTCACAGCTCTCTGCTCTTCTCCCTTCTCATCTAGGTAAGTGTAAATGGGGAAAAATAAATACCCATACTTCTCTTTTAAAGCAGTATTAAATCCAAAATCCAAATATTTATTTTATTGCAGATTAACAGTTCTTAGATGTGATGGCAAGATTCGTTTTCTTTTTTAGGCTTTCTTTCTTCTATTTTCATCTGGTGATCTAGCCTGTAAGTCAGTTGTTTTTCAAAAGATCAAGCTCTCCTCCAGATTTATCAGTTACAGGAAAGAGAAAAATCATTAACTACTGACAGGGGCGCTTACAATGATTAGCTTTCATTTATTTATATAAAGCTTTTATTGCAAGAGGAAAAAAAACTGTTGCTGTAATTGCTAATAAAGTGTTAGCTAAAGTTTGGCTTCAATGTATTAGTGTATCTAAATCTGCCAGTACATCTAAAACTCCCCCTTCCCCAGATTAATAATGCAGCTGTCCAAAGGTGACCATGTGTTGCTTCATCCAGAGCGGGGGCACTCTAATACAGGAGGTGTGTTACTGGCCAGATCACCAGGTGAAAAAAAAAAAAAAGAAAACGAATGCATCTACCACATCTAGGCAGGGCCGTCTTTAAGGCGGGGTAAAAGGGGCAGCTGCCCCGGGTCCAGTCATTGTTGTGGGGCCCAAAGCAGCTGCCCCTTGAGCCTACACTGCCTGAAAATAGTTGATAAGTGGATTTGGGAGGGCCACAAAAAATGTTTGCCCGGGGTCCAATCAATATTAAAGACGGCCCTGCATTTAGGGATTGGTGAGATGTAATATATAACATGTTTGGTTTTGGGTATAGTACTACTTTAAGTATTCTACGATCCAAGTGTTGTGGTGCACAGAAAACTCGATGGTGTGAACAGGAGCCAACAGAACACGTAAAGAGAGTAAAGCAGCCCATAGATGATTCAATTTTCTTTCCTTACACAGCAGAGGGAAGGAGAGAAAATCACTAGAATCCCCCAGCAACATAGTCAGTGTTGGCGGAGGAATGCCGCCCGCGGCACTATTGTGTTCTGCTGGCGGGGGGGGGGGGGGGGGTTGCGGGGAGCAGAATACAATGATTACTTCTAGTGGCTATAGCCACCAGCAGTGATTGCATGTGAAAAATCCGACAGGTTGGTTGGACCCAAGTCGATTGACGGGTCGACTTGGGTACATTCAGCCTGCCCATAGATGGATCGAAACTCGGCCGAACCCAGAGAATGAAGATAGTAGAAGAAAGAGAAAAAGCAAAGAGAAGAAAAAAATAGTGAGCGCTATAGACAGAAGAAAAGAGTGAAAAGAGAGTAACAGAAGATGAAGAAAGGAAGGGGAGAAGAAGGAAGATAATCGGGAAAAATATATGGAAGGACAGAGAATAGGAGACAGAAAACCTAAAACGGGGTTAAAATAGCGAGAAAGAGAATAGGGAGGCATATGGATGGCAGAAAAAGTAGAAAAAAAGAACAAAGGAAAATGAAGGATGGAGTTAAGATGGCCATATATGAATTGAAATTTGGCCGGTTCATCAGGTTGTTCTACACAACTGCCCTGACGGATTTTCCCCTGAATGATCAGCTCTGCAGGCTATAACCTGTAATGCTGATCAGTGTATTCTGACAGTGGGAAGGTCTGTGCATACAATAGGTCAGAGAGCAGGATTCCCTCATCCACATCGCGTGTGTGGACCAAGTCAGTTTTTTTTTGGTTCAACATGCTGGTTAACCACTTGCCGACCAGCCGCTGTCATTATACGGGGGGGGGGCAGGTTGGCTCGTTCCTGCGAATCGCCGTATTGGTATGTTGGCTCCTTTAAAAACCATAGCAGTTGCGCACGCTGCACGGCGGGGGACCCGATGCGCGTGGCCGGCGGATGCAATGTCCGCCAGCCACCCGCGAACGCGGGTATGAGAGCCAGAGCGGGGATTTGTGTGTATGTAAACACACAAATCCCTGTTCTGACAGGATAGGAGAGACAGATCTGCTGTTCCTAGTTATTAGGAACAGCGATCTGTCTCCTCCTCCAGTCAGTCCCATCCCCCCCACAGTTAGAAATACATATGAGGGAAAACATTTAACCCCTTGCTCGCCCCATAGTGTTTATCCCTTTCCCTGACAGTGACATTTACACAGTAATCAGTGCATTTTTATAGCACTCATCGCTGTATAAATGGTCCCAAAAAAAGTGTCCGATCTGTCGCAGTCCCGCTAAAAATCACAGCTTGCCGCCATTACTAGTATAAAAAAAAAAAAAAAGTGTCATAAATCTTTCCCCTATTTTGTAGACGCTATCACTTTTGCGCAAACCAATCAATATACGCTTATTGCGATTTTTTTTAACCAAAAATACATAGAAGAATACATATTGGCCTAAACTGATGAAGAAATGTGAGGTTTTTTTTTTTTAATTGGGATATTTATTATAGCAAAAATTTTTTTTTTTTTTCAAAATTGACGCTCTTTTTTTGTTTATAGCACAAAAAATAAAAACCGCAGAGGTGATCAAATACCACCAAAAGAAAGCTCTATTTGTGGGAAAAAAAGGACAACCAATTATTTTTGGGTGCAACGTCGCACGACCGCGCAATTGTCAGTTAAAGCGACGCAGTGCCGTATCACAAAAAATGCCCCGGTCATTAAGGCGGAAAATCTTCCAGGGCTGAAGTGGTTAAACAAAAGAGTGCTTTAGAGTGTGAGAGACAGACAACAGGAAAGAACAAGAAGGATACAATAAAGACAAAGTACAAAGTAGAGGTAGATACATACGTATATACAGTGTGTGCGTTTGTAGACAACGAACAATGGAAAGAGAGAGAAAGGAAAAAGAGAAAGACAAAGCAACAGGAATAAGAAAGTAAGACAACTGGTCTTCCTGGATGGAGAGTTATCTAAATATGTCCATAATGTCCATTGAGACATAACACTCACTGACAGATTAAAGGATATTGGAACCCAAGAACAAAAATATAATATATTGCAGTTTACCAGTCCTTAGATGAGGATCTAGACGTGGTGAAGACAACTTGCTGAAGTTCTAACCGAGCATCAGAATGGGGAAGAAAGGGGGTTTGAACATGGCTGTTGGTGCCAGACGGGCTGGTCTGAGTATTTCAAAAACTGTTGATCTACTGGGATTTTCACACACAACCATCTCTCGGGTTTACAGAGAATGGTCCGTAAAAAAGAAAATATCCAGTGAGCGGTAATTGTGTGGAAAAAAAATGTCTTGTTGAAGTCAGAGGAAAATGGGCAGGTTTGAGATGATAGAAAGGCAACAATAACTCAAATAAGCACTCGTTACATCCAGGGAATGAAGAATGCCATTTCTGAACACACAACACATTGAACCTTGAAACAGATGGGCTACAGCAGCAGAAGACCACACCGGGTGCCACTCCTGTCAGCTACTGTAAGAACAGGAAACTGAGGCTACAATTCACACAGGATCACCAAAATTAGATAATGGAAGATTGGAAAAACGTTGCCTGGTCTGATGAGTCTCGATTTCAGCTGTGACATTCATATGGTAGGGTCAGAATTTGACATAAACAACATGAAATCATGGATCCATCCTGTCTTGTATCAATGGTTCAGGCTGGTGGTGGTGTAATGGTGGGGGGGATATTTTCTTGGCACACTTTGGGCCCCTTAGTACCAATTGAGCATCGTTTAAACCCCACGGCCTACCTGAGTATTGTTGCTGACCATGTCCATCCCTTTATGACTACAGTGTACACATCTTCTGATGGCTCCTTCCAGCAGGATAATGCACCATGTCACAAAGCTCCAATCATCTCACCACTTTACAATGAGGTCACTGGACTCCAATGGCCTTCACAGTCACCAGATCTCAATCCGATAGAGCACCTTTGGGATGTGGTGGAACGGGAGATTCGCATCATGGATGTGCAGTCGACAAATCTGCAGCAACTGAGTGATGCCATCATGTCACTATGGACCAAAATCTCTGAGGAATGTTTCTAATGCCACGTACACACGACCGGATTTTCCGTCAGAATAAACTCTGACGGTCTTTCCGATGGAGTTCTGCTGAAACGGACTTGCGTACACACGATCACACCAAAGTCTGTTCGTTTAGAACGCGGTGACATACAACACGTACGACGGGACTAGAAGAGGAAGTTCAATAGCCAGTAGCCAATAGCTGCCCTTGCGTCGTTTTTGGTCCGTCGGAATAGCATACAGACGAACGGTTTTCCCGATAGGAACTGATTCCGTCGGAAAGATTTAAAACATGTTCTATTTCTGGGTCCGTCAGAATTTTTGAAAAAAAAATTTCCGCTGAAGCCCACACACGATCGGAATATCCGATGAAATGATTTCATCGGACCTTTTCTGCCGGAAAGTCCGGTCGTTTGTACGCGGCATAACACTTTGTTGAATCTATGCCATGAAGAATTAAAGGAGTTGTAAAGTCTCGAGGTTTTCACCTTAATGCATTCTGTGCATTAAGGTGAAAAACCTTCTGTGATGCAGCTTCCCCCCAGAGCACCCCCCCCCCCTTTTCCTTACCTGAACCCGATCGTTCCAGCGACGAGAACAAGCCCAGCAGCTCCAACCGCTGTCCCAGCCCTGATTGGATAGAGTAACAGCAGCGGGAGCCATTGGCTCCCGCTGCTGTCAATCAAATCCAGTGGCACGGGAGCAGGGGGCGGGGCCGAGTCCTGCTGTCTTTGTCAATGGATGCAGCAGCGGGACTCGAGAGCGTGCCCACACTGGTGCCCCCATGGCAAGCGGTTCTCAGTGGAGGCACTCCATGAAGGAAGGAAGAGCCGGGGGACCCCAGAAAAGGAGGATCGGGGCCGCTCTGCGCAAAACCCTTGCACAGAGCAGGTAAGTATAATATGTTTGTTATTGAAAAAAAAAAAAAAAACTTTTACAATCACTTTAAGGCAAAAGGGGCTCCTGGTAGTACCCGGTACTAGCAAGGTGTACCTAATAAAGTGGCCGGTGAGTGTATATATATATCTATATATACAGGTATTTTATATAGTGCTTTTATGCATCACTTTACTTCCAATGTACATTCACATCAGTCCCTGCCCCTCACATACATACATACACAAACTTTTTCTTTTTTTTTTTTTTTTTGAATTAGGGGTATAATAATTGATTGGTGCACGAAGAGATATTAGGAACATGAATAGCTAGGGAGGCTGGGGCCCTCAACCGGGGGGTGTCGGAGCAAATTCAACTTTTATAATATATTGTATGTTAACCGCTTCAGCCCCGTAAGATTTTACCCCCTTCCTGACAAGAGCACTTTTTGCGATTCAGCACTGCGTCGCTTTAACTGACAATTGCGCGGTCGTGCGACGTTGTACCCAAACAGAATTGACGTCCTTTTTTTCCCCCCACAAATGGAGCTTTCTTTTGGTGGTATTTGATCACCTCTGCGGTTTTTATTTTTTGTGCTATAAACAAAAAAAGACTGACAATTTTGAAAAAAAAAAAGCAATATTTTTTACTTTTTGCTATAATAAATATCCTCCAAAAATATATAAAAAAAATGTTTCCCTCAGTTTAGGCCTATATGTATTCTTTTACATATTTTTGGTAAAAAAAAAACTGACAATAAGCATATATTGATTGGTTTGCGCAAAAGTTATAGCGTCTACAAAATAGGGGATAGATTTATGGCATTTTTATTATAAAATTTTTTTTCTTTTATCAGTAATGGCAGCAATCTGCAATTTTTTATCGTGACTGCGACAATATGGCAGACACATCGGACACTTTTGGAATCATTGTCATTTATACAGCTATCAGTGCTATAAAAATGCACTAATTACTGTGTAAATGACACTGGCAGGGAAGGGGTTAAACACTAGGGGGGCGATCAAGGGGTTAAGTGTGTCCTAGGGAGTGATTCTAACAGTGGGGGGGTGGGCTTCAACTCACATGACAGCGATCACTGCTCCCGATGACAGGGAGCGGTGATCTCTGTCATGTCACTAGGCAGAACGGGGGAAATGCCTTGTAGGCATCTCATAGGCATCTCCCAATTCTGAGGCTCCATCACACGATTGCTGGGATACCGGCGGACATCGAGCCCGCGGGTCCCACGGGCACGGTCATGCTGTACGCAGAGGCGCGCGCGCTAGCCCCACCAATTAAAGGGGGCATTTAGGTACGCCCATCTGCCCACCATTGCCATTGTGCCGACGTATATCGGCATGCAGCGGTCGGAAAGTGGTTAAGAGGGGAAGTGTTTTTTACCTTTTTTTTTTTTTTTTTTTCTCTTTTTTCTCTTTTCTCTTTGAATAGAATATTTTGATATGTGTATGTATATATATATATATATATATATATATATATATATATATATATATATATATATATATATTTTTTTTTTATATTATGTAAATGTTATATATGGACATATGTCTTTGTCCTTAGTTGACTGTTAAGCTGAATTCTAATAAAAATGTTTGGTTTTGGATAAATTTCGAGGGAGAAGGAGGCTCTGGACAAGGATGCAGTTCCCCCTGCCCATCCCTTCCATGGACATCGAGAGGAGTTGCAGTAGGCACAGAGAAGATATCCAACGTGTATTGTCTGTACTGACATGGCCCCATCAGACACCAATTGCCTGAAAGTAGCGACAGGCAATTGCATAGCTTTGACCAGCTGATTATACCTCTGGTTTATTGCAGGAGCATTAAGTTGTAGGTGAGCCCCTTGGATGCTCACTGGGTCCTAGGCTCCTGGCTACATTGCCTTGAGAGTAATCTAGCCTTGAAGCTAGGATAACCTATACCAGTGATGGCGAACCTTGGCACCCCAGATGTTTTGGAACTACATTCCCCATGATGCTCCACTACACTGCAGAGTGCATGAGCATCATGGGAAATGTAGTTCCAAAACATCTGGGGTGCCAAGGTTCGCCATCACTGACCTATACCATATGTGTAAAGCATGTTGTCAAAAGTTCTAATCCCTTCTCTAAAAATATGACTTGATTCAAAGAGCGTATGTGTTAGGCTTGATTAATATTGCTTTAACTTTTCACAACTTATAGAAGAGATTTGCCTTTTATATTTTTTCATGAAAGAAAAAAGAGATTAAAAAAAAAAATCAACTTTAAAATGCCAATCATGCAAGACCAGAATCAACGGTGTGCAACGTAGACAGCGCATCAAATCCGTACTCAGCATCCAAGGCCATTTTCACTTAAAATGATAAACCTGCATGAAATGTTACCATTTGTAATTATCACTGAGCAGTGTTTCCATTACTGATTTTTAATGAATCCAACACTATTAGCATGTGAAATTAAGCAATATTACAGGTGGGATTATCATTCAGGTTAATGGAATTTGAAGCTTTAGGGCCAACGTGTCTACAGTTCTCTTCGGGCAATGCACAAAATGTAAAATTGCTTCAGAGAGCAATGTAAAAATATTGTTTTTATATTCCGTTAACAAGGTGAAAAATGTGCGTTTTATGTGTCAGAAAGATGTCATTAAATTTTAAAGGAGGTCTTTCAACAAACTAAATGCAAAAAGAATGTTCAAGGACAGCAAACATCTTAAGCCTCGTACACACGATCGGACTTTTCGACGGGAAATGTTCGATGTCAGGCTGTTGGCGGAAAATCTGACCGTGTGTACGCTCCATCGGACAATTATTGTCGGACTTTCCGCCAACAAATGTTGGCTAGCAGGTCTTCAAATTTTCCGCCAACAAATATGTGTTGTCAGATTTTCTGATCGTGTGTACACAAGTCTGTCAGACAAAAGTCCAAAGTACAAACACGCATGCTCGGAAGCAAGGACAAGCCAGAATCGGTCGGTCTTGTAAACTAGCGTTCGTAATGGAGAATTAACATTCGTGACGTGGCTAATTATGAAATCTCGAGATGCAGCGCACAATTCTCTTCTTCTTTAATTTGATAATAATGAAGCTGCTTTTCTGGGGATACTGATGAAGTTATTGCAAACAAATTTTCAAAGGCTTTTTTTTTCTAGTGATATCAAGAATAATATTATTATTATTTTTTTTTTATTTGGGCAAGTTACCACAACACAATTATCCTGTAGTTTTTAAGATCAAAGATACAACTATGTTGGTGTCCCTTGTTAATTTTACATTGTATTTTTTTAAATGTAACTGCCTACTCCCAAACTGTCATTTGAAGTAAAACACATAGCCAAGTATTATTCTACACAATTTTTTTTATTGTGCATTAAAAAAAAAAAATTAGACATGCTATCTGCCAATAGAACTTAACCAAAAACTGCATTCTATGCATCCAAAAATATAGAAAATATAACAAATCAAATCATTATTCAACCAGAAATAATGTCAAAGCAATAACTCCAAGGCCAATAATAAATAACACAATATTTCCTCCGATTCCACAACATGTCTGGTTGACGAACGGCCGTTCAGAAACGAACTGAAAAGCACGAAATGAAAAGCGCGAACTGAAAAGCAATAAATGAAAAACGCGAAAAGAAAATCGCGAATCAACACTCACCAAACTTCTATCAACACGAAATTAGCAGAAGGAGCCCAAAGGGTGGCACTAAAGAGCTGAAAAACAACGTAGTACGTCACTACATTCGTAATTGTTGGCCAACAATTGTGTGCCGTGCGTATGCAAGACAAATTTGGGCCAATGCCCTTCGGACAAAATTCCACGGTTTTGTTGGCCAACAATCCGATCGTGTGTATGAGGCTTAACTGTCATCAATATATCTTTTATTTGTATTTTCATGCTCAATTAAATCATTTCTATAGAATATTGCATTTCTGTGTTTGTCACATCATAAGATTCCCTCCAGCATGTTTTTGTCATTAAATATAAGTTGCGTAATATATATATATTTCTTTTTTGAGATGTTATTTACAACCAAAAAAGTAATGTCGATGCTTGTGTTGCTGGAGGCTGGTTTGATAAATGCACTACATGGAAAAATCCGTTTGGTCACAACTTGTGTAAGGACAAATACTTATTGTAGCGCAATCCCAAAAAGAACTCTTTCCCCTTTATTGTTTGTCAAACCTGCACTGTAGTCCACCAAATATGTACTTTGACCCAGAAGAAGATGGTGAAGATGTCATCATTGCTGCCACTAGTCCAAATCTCTTGGTTGGGCTGTGAGCCAACAAACATATTTGGTGGACTACAGTAGAGATTTGACAATTAGGAGGAGAGTTTTTTTTTTTTTTTTCTGGAATTGTGCGAATCACCCCATAGAGGCCACTGTGGACTGCAAGCCAATAACATCTTCATAGTTTACACTTAAGTCACTTAAGCCAGAGGTCACTTTACACACAGAGCCTCACACACTAACAGAAGGACTGCGTCTCTATTTAAACTGGTGGCTAGGTCTCTTCCTACCTGACCCGACACATGACTCCAAAACATTTCAAGAAAGTATTGGTAAGCTAGTACTTAACCCCACCACCTTATATTACACTTCAACTCTTCACCTTTACCCTGCCACTAAGTGGGGAACATGAAGTATTAACTGTTCCCTCACTACCAAGACCCCCTTCACCTGTCACTGTCACCAATTCCACCGTCAGCTGGCTGCTTCATTTTCTTGTTACACCTCCATACTTCTCAACCATTAAGGTTGACCGGAATGTTCACTTGAAAATACATAACTTGATTAGACTTGTTAGTGCATAGTTACTCTACTTCTTAAGGAGGAAGTAAACCCTGATGGGTTTTACTTCACCTTTTGTTCCCTGCAAAGTAAAAGTATAGTGTGCTAGTATGTGCCACCTACCTGCAAACGAAGCCCGCAATGTCCCAGATGTCCCCGCTGGTGGCCACGTCCATCTTTACCCCTCTTCCTTTTAGGGCCATGGACTTCAGCTCTATGACTGACATCACTCCCGTGCATGAGTGCGGGAGCCGACGGTCACGGCATGGGCCCTTAAGAAACAGCACGATCGTGCCCTTTCTATAGTGCGCATGCGCCCATGACGTTGGCACAAGTGTATATGGTAAATATCTCCTAAACCGTGCAGGCTTAGGAGATATTTCCAGTACCTACAGGTAAACCTTATTATAGGCCTACCTGTAGATAAAAGTGGTGTGTAAGGGTTTAAACCACTTTAACCAAGAGGGTTAAACAGGACTTTCTTCTTACTCTCAATTCTTCTGGATACACTATGAAAACACTGATTAGTAATACACTTAAGTCTCTTCAAAAGTAATTCAGATTAATCAACTCTTCTTTAAATAATAACCTTTGTTACAATAAACAGCATAGCATCTTCAGTAAAAACAGATTTGCCCCTTACTGTACAGTATATTTGGCTGTGATGCTACTGGCTGTGCGCCACAACCCGCCCCCCTCCCCCACTTTGGTGCTGCCCATACATTAGTTTAAGCAAAATCTCTAACTAATTTTCAGTCCATACACGTGGAACCCCGGTTCGCGTCCTGTTTAAGGGTGGGTCACCGACAAAGTACTTTACATTTCAACTTCTCACGTAATTAATCCCATGCCCGGGATCACTCCTCGAGGCTACTTTCCCTGGTATATATGACCTCTACAGCGGAAGAGGTGTCACAAAAATTGTTAAACCCCTGCAACACAAGCCAGAATTTACCCACACATGCACAAAATATTACTTTAATTAGGAACCTGCTTAAATCTTTACACAAGTTGAGGCTGTGTATCCTGATGCTTCTTGAAAAACATTGATCCAAGCAGTCTATCACGCTCCATCAATAAGAATCAACATGTGGATGCAAATACCATCTGAACAATGTTATATATGATACTAGGGATGAGCTTCAGGTTCAGGATGACCATAGTTTCAACCAAACCCAAACTGTTTGCAGTTTGCTGAACTAAATAATTAGATTATCTGGCCAATTCTCCTGCATGTCCGAACCTGCCACTGTCTCAGCCAGAAGTCATTCATTTAGTGGTGATATTTCTAAATGAAACATCGAGCCTCTCACCCCCTGACTTGTTTCAAATAGTAAACAATCTGATGGGCATCCCTGGCAATTTGGCTTGGGGTTCCCCCAAAATCTATACCAGACCTTTATCCTAGAGTGGGGTCTGGTATGGATTTTAAAGGGGAATCCAATGCAAAATAACCCCCCCCCCCCCCAAAATGAAAAGGTTGAGAGCCCATTCACACAGGGGCAACACGACTTCCAGCGCGACTTTGGGAGGCAACTTGGACACGACTTGAGTATGAATCACAGCACGACTTGGGGCAACTTACAACACAACTTGAAGTCGCCTGCAGGACAGGGAACTTTACAAGTGGCCAATCAGAGCTTATCAGCTGTGTGTGAGAAGGAGGGGGCTGGCTGTTTAGTGGAGGAAATTACTTTCTGTTTCCTTTCTGCTTCCTGTAAAGTTGCCTCATTATGAACAGTGATCAGACTTGGAGGCAACTTCCATTGAAATCAATGGGTACAAGTTGCCTTCAAGTCGGATTGAAGTAGTACAGGAACCTTTTCTGAAGTCGGAGCGACTGCAGTAGTGTGCATAAAGATGGATCCATTCACTTACATTGATTTTTTCATGTAGCGCGACTTGAGGCGACTAGGGGCGACTTGGGGCGACTTGAAGTCGGATCCAAAGTTGCCCCTGTGTGAATGGGCTCTGAATTCCAGATACTTCCTGTCTTGTTATAACATTGTTACTGGGGAAGTAAACAACAGGAAAATTCTCAAATGAGTTCCAGATTGCTTACTGGTTAGCAACTCTACCTTGCAGAAAGAGGACCATCAGTTCAAATCCCAACCATGGCACATGCACAGAGTTTGCATGTTCTCCTTGTGCTAGTGTGGGTTTCCTCTGGTTTCTTTCCATACTCCAAATACATGCTGGTAGGTAAATTGTCCCTAGTGTGTGCATGCATGTGAGTTAGGGACCTTAGATGAAAGCTGCCTGTAATAAATACAGCATCTAACCCTTTCCACTCAAGTTGTTGATGGACAATTGGACATACAAGTATTAGGGTTAGATGAAGCAAGACAAAGGTTGTACTTTTTAGAGTTGTGGGGGGCATTTCTGATTCCTGTATGTTTTCTCAAAAGTTTCAAGCCAAAACACTTCCAAGCAATGGGATTTCAGCAGCAATAAGTACACCTTAATAATTGCATGTTTTCACTGGCCATTAGGTTGACTGCAGTCCTTTGCCATCTGTTATGGTGTGGTAATGCGTATGCATTTTTTTTTTTATAATGTGAATTAATATTACATTATATTAAGAGAATTTTATTTGAGTTGAGTTAAATAATTCAGGCATGGGAAGAAAAAAACGTTACTTTTTTAACCACCGGCTGTGGAAAACACCACAAAGAAATAGGATCTCTCCATCAGGTTTTAGTAATGAAGATGGCAGCTCACTCGTCTCCACTTTAATCATTATTAAGCCATTTGATCACACAGGATAAAATGCATCTGGCTTTGATGTGTTTCCAGCTATTTCTAAGAACCTGTCAAAGGTCCAAAACATGTCAGAGATGGATGCCTTTCTTCCTGAAGGTTGACTAAGTTCTTTAGCAAAGATTAAAAAGGGGGATTGGAGACTTGCCAACCTCATTGACACTATAGGGTTAAATCATCATTTATGTTTTTTTTTTCCAACTTATCAGGCATTTTACACCTAAGAGCATTAAGGTAGATGTAAACCCTAACTAGATAATGTTTAATTTGCCAAGGCACTATATATAATAAACAATTAGCATTTTTTTCACATTTTTTCATCCCTTTTTTTGCATCTCAATGCCGCTGATCTTCTGCAGTCTATTCAGCCACTTCCTGTCTACGTGCACCCTCTCCAGGGCCATCTGCATATCGCTGTTATGGTCTGGCTTCCTGATAGTGGCACTGGTGGGCAACCTGATGCTTGTGACGTCTTCGATCTAATATGGGGACTTGGCCATATGAGGTCAACGTCATTGGCCCGATATGGCCATGTGGTCATGTTAGGTCAATAATGTCACCAGCATCCCAGCCGCTTTGTATACATGCAGATGTGGCATGGGGAATCTCCTGCCTGCAGCTCATTGGCACAGCAATGACAGCTAACATCTGGCTTTGGATAAAACCCAAGAGCTTACCCTAGTGGACAAAAGACCGGCTCATGAACCTAAGACCTTCTCCACACAGCACCTTTGAACACCAGTACTGGCAGAAAACATGCAAGGTGTCCGATTTGCCCACCTTGCCTGGATTGCAATACCAGTACATGTGTGAAATGTATGAAATTTAATTTGGGACTGTAAAAAAAAAAAGAGAGAAAAAAAGAGTAAATATACATTTATTTGAGTAAGTAAGTAGCAAGTAAGTAATAAATCAATAATAACAAAGATAATAATAAATAATAATAATAATAAAGTAATACATCAAATAAAAATGCTTGTAAGTAATACATAGGTCTTTTAGTATATCTATGTATTGCAAGTAAAATAAGTAACTTGCCTGTTCAGTGACATGAAAATGATTTTAAATTGTCCTTGACAAATGGTCAGTTGAGTAACATTAGAATTCCCATCAAAATTCTTTGATTATTTGGCTAGTTTGTCTTGGGAAGATCAATCTGTTCTGTAACATAATGGATGGCAATTTTTTGTTCCAACATAATATTCAGGTTAAAGTAATTTATGGTATGACTTTCACTTTTTAGAGCCTTGCTCTTTTAAAATGCCATTGTCTTAAACATAGAGATTAGGGATGGGCGAACGGTTCGGCCTGAGCATAAGCACCGAACAATATGCGGTGCTTGGGGCAAATTCGAAAGCTGCCGGAACACCATTAAAGTCTATGGGACACTAACATGAGAAATCAAAAGTGCTCATTTTAATGGCTTATATGCAAGTTATTGTCATAAAAAGTGTTTGGGGCCCGGGGTCCTGCCCCAGGGGACATAGATCAATGCAAATTTTGTTTTTTTTAAATGGTCGTTTTTTCGGGAGCAGTGATTTTTTTTAATGCTTAAAGTGAAACAATAAAAATGAAATATTCCTTTAACCACTTCAGCCCCAGACCATTTGGCTGGCAAAATACCAGAGCACTTCTTGCGATTCGGCACTGCGTCACTTTAACTGACAATTGCGCGGTCATGCGATGTGGCTCCCAAACAAAATTGACGTCCTTTTTTCCCCACAAATAGAGCTTTCTTTTGGTGGTATTTGATCACCTCTGCGTTTTTTATTTTTTGCGCCGTAAACAAAAAAATAGTGACAATTTTGAAAAAAACGCATTATTTTTTACTTTTTGCTATAATAAATATCCCCAAAAAATATATAAAAAAAATGTTTTTTCCTCAGTTTAGGCCGATACGTATTCTATTACATATTTTTGGTTAAAAAAAAATTGCAATAAGCGTTTATTTAATGGTTTGCGCAAAAGTTATAGCGTCTACAAAATAGGGGATAGTTTTATGGCATTTTTATTAATATATATATTTTTTACTAGTAATGGCGGCGATCATCGATTTTTATCATGACAGCGACATTATGGTGGACAGATCGGACACTTTTGGCGCTATTTTGGGACCATTCACATTTATACAGCGATCAGTGCGATTAAAAATGCATTGATTACTGTGTAAATGTGACTGGCAGTGAAGGGGTTAACCACTAGGGGGCGCTGTAGGGGTTAAGTGTGTCCTAGGGAGTGATTATAACTGTGGGGGGGGATGGGCTATGTGTGACACGACACTGATCACCGCTCCCGATCACAGGGAGTGGTGATCAGTGTCAGTATGTCACTAGGCAGAACGGGGAAATGCTTGTTTACATCAGCATTTCCCCATTCTTCCTCTCCATGAGATGATCGCTGTATCAACGCGGACATAGAGTCCGCGGGACCCGAGATCACACTCACGGAGCTCGCAGTGGGCGCTTCTTAAAGGGCAATGTACAGGTATATCAGCGTGAGCCGGTCAGCAAGCAGTTAAATATCGTGCCTGGGGGTGTCTATAGTATGCCTGTAAAGTGGCGCATTTTTCCTGTGTTTAGAACAGTATCACAGCAAAATGACATTTCTAAAGGTAAAATTGTCATTTAAAACTGATCGCGGCTGTAATGAATTGTCGGGTCTCGGCAATATAGATAAAACTCATTGAAAAAAAGAGCATGGGATCCCCCCCCCCAAAACAATACCAGGCCCTTTGGGTCTGGTATGAATATTAGGGGAACCCCGAACCAAAATTAAAAAAATAAATTGCGTGGGGGTCCCCTAAAATCCATACCAGGCCCTTCGGGTCTGATATGGAAATTAAGGGGAACCCTGCGCCAATTTTTTAAAAATTTTTAATTTTTTTTATTGTCATTCAAAGTGCATCAGTGCTGAAAGCTGAAAATTGGTCTGGGCAGGAGGGGGGGTTTAAGTGCCCAGTAAGCAAGTGGTTAATCATGGGAGAAACAGATTCCTGTTTACCTATTTCATTTGCTCATGATTGAATAATGGAAGTAAATATGCACACGATTTATGACTATCCTTTAGTAAATCAGCCCATTGCCTTCATTCACATAGGAATAGCATGGTTATTATAGAGTGGGCTGATTTATAGCATTGGATTTTCTACGGGAGTGGACAGGGACAAAAAAGCTATATAACACTTTCTATGAATGAATGTGGAGAAGAAGGGTGGGGGCAGAAACTTTTGAAGAGTGCCCTTGGCTCTATTAACCCCTGTGGCACCAGAAGGTTATGGCTGCAGGGTATGGGAGAGGGGCAGAGAACAGAAGATCCTAACTATGACAGCTGGCATCAGCATAAGGGATACTTTGGATTAAATATAAGTACTTCTGACGATTTGCTTCTGATTATTCTGTTTATTTTTTTTATTTTTTTTTATTGTTTTATCTAAAATTGAGCTTTAAATATTTTTTTAAGTTGTGTTACGTGACTGGGAACCTGTGAGCATTATAAATATAAAATTAAAAAACACTTTAGGAGTTACCTTTAATGCCTGGATGTAATGCGCCTTCTGCTCATGAATACATCAGTTGATTTATGCACGTTACCACCATGGATTTGTTTTATGTGATACTTGAGTACTGTGCAGGGACCAGATCAGAGAAACTACAATGGTAAAATTTGTAGCGGGTCTCTTATGCGGCAGCAGGCAATTAATTAATTATCTCACACAAGGTTATTTAAGAATTAGTCAGGTATAGACCAGCAGAAGAAGAAAACCTTATTGTAAAAAAGATGATCCTAACTCAAGGGTGTTGCTTTTAGCACCAACGAAAAAGCTACGGTAATGTGAATCCAGCCCCAGGAGTTAAGGCTGCCTAATTTGCAGAGTGAAGACCTCTTGAGCCCCCCCCCCAGGGAAAGAGAGCCTTGTTGATGGGAGCATGGCCAGGTGCCGGACAAAGGAAATGATTGGTAGAAACATGGGGGATGGGATGGGCCTGAGCTCAGGGAACGTGTGCCCCAGGGAATTCTGGGTCTTTCGGAAGAATCGGATGGAAGAGCTGCCCACCCTCCCGCCCCTTTTTTCCTCTGTTATGGTATGTCACAGCTTGACCTTGCCAGCATTTAAAGTTGCTGTAATGGGCTATGCCCTTGATGAAAAATTGGAAGTAGACTGTCTGTCCAGCACTTATGGTAAGGACAGGCCCCACTTCCCCCTTTTGGAATTGAGTGCTCACAGTACGACTGTGACTGGCACTGGTTAAATGTGTTCACATGTTACGTGTTGGAATTTAATAAAGCTGTGGCCTTGCCCTTTCCAACCTAATGGTTGTGTTTTATTTAATGGGGTAAAAGTGCAAGGGTGGTGGGGGATTTGAGTTCACTTGGTAAATAAGGTAAAGCGGGGTAATAGAGACATGTTCTTTAGGTAGCCCATCCAGGAAGTTAAATTTACCAAGTAAATCTACCACAACGCCTCCCTACACCGCCAGAGCTTCCAGGTATGAGGGAGCATGTGACCTCCCGAAATGACACTACTCAGACCTGAGCGGCCATTCGCCAAGCCAGAACATTGTCACATGGGGGTGTCCCATGACCTAACACCCCTGTCCAAACTTCAACACCAGCTGGCACTGGAGGTTTAGACAGGCAGGAATGCTGCAGAAGGTACGTTGGAAGAAAGAGCAGCTGAATAGGTATAAAATAACGGTGGTTAACTTTCTTGGTATGCATCAAGTGCAGCCCCCGATACCACCAAGATGCCACACATAAAATTCTATGAATATTCATTATCAGAGACAGCAGACACATGACAGGCTATAGTCAAGGACTATGGGCATGATGCATGAGATGGTCAGAGACCTGACATAATACAGGAAAAGATCAGAGGTCATGAACATGATACAAGAGATGGTCAGTGGTTACGGACATGATACAGGAGATGGTCAGGGATTTCGGACATGACACAAAAGATTGTCAGAGATTACGGAAATTAAATAAGAGATGGTGAGAGTCTGTGGATGTAATGCAAAAGATGGTCAGAGATTGTGGACATGACATAAGAGATGGTAAGAGACTCTGGGCATAATACAGTAGACGGTCAGAGGTTATGGACATGATACAAGAGATGGTCAGAGACTGGAGACATAACACAAGAGATGGTCAGAGACTGCAGACAACACAAGAGATGGTCAGAGACTGCAGATACAATACAAGAGATGGTCAGAGATTGCAGACATGATACAAGAGATGGTCAGAGAATGCGGACATGATGCAAGAGATGGTCAGAGATTGCGGACATGATGCAAGAGATGGTCAGAGACTGCAGACATAACACAAGAGATGGTCAGAGACTGCAGACATAACACAAGAGATGGTCAGAGACTGCAGACATAACACAAGAGATGGTCAGAGACTGCAGATACAATACAAGAGATGGTCAGAGATTGCGGACATGATACAAGAGATGGTCAGAGATTGCGGACATGATACAAGAGATGGTGAGAGATTGCGGACATGATACAAGAGATGGTCAGAGATTGCGGACATGATGCAAGAGATGGTCAGAAACTGCAGACATAACACAAGAGATGGTCAGAGATTGCGGACATGATACAAGAGATGGTCAGAGATTGCGGACATGATGCAAGAGATGGTCAGAGACTGCAGACATAACACAAGAGATGGTCAGAAATTTTAGACATGATACAAGAGATGGTCAATCTCTGCAGACATGCTGCTGGAGACTGTCAGACTGGAAACATGCTAAAGGAGTTAATTGAGACATGCTTCAGGGTACAGTCATACACTGGAGACAGAATACATGAGGCTGCTAGAAATCACTACTATAACATGGCAATAGGGAAACATACATTAGTGCTTACAGGGGCCTCGAGGACCACACAAAAAGTGCAAAAGAGCCGCAAGTTGGGCGCCAGGGGTATAAAAGCTTTGCAGTCACTTTGCTCTGATTGGGGAAAGTCACAATGGGGTTGATTTAATAAAGCTTGAGAGGGCAAAATCTGGTGCAGCTCTGCATAGAAACCAGCTTCCAGTTTTTTTTTGTCAAAGCTTAACTGAACAAGGTGAAGGCAGAAGCTGATTGACTACCATGCAGAGCTGCACCAGATTTTGCACTTTAAAGTTTTAGTAAATCAACCCCAATGTCTCTTTAAATGAACATGCATTCTAAAACTCTGATGTTTCCCTTTTAGTCCAATATCAAAGCTGAAGATGTAGGCTTCGTGTACACGGGACGTTTTTACAACCTCTCCTGAACGATTTAACATGACAGATAGTAACCCACGTTTAAAACGTCCGTTCTGCTGCGTTTACATGCCGCGTTTGTTTTAGAAGCGTTTTTTAAAAAAAATATAAAAAAAAAAATATTTTTTTTTCAAAATAGCCAAAAATGAAAAACGCATATAAACGAAACGCGGCTAAACGTGTGTTACCGCGTTTAGCCACGTCTAGCCGCATTTAGAAGCATTTAGCGCTTGAAATGCCTCCAAAACTCAGCTTCTGAACCCATTTTTTTGCGTTCCAAAAAAAGCCTCTAAACTCAAGTGCCTAGAAATGACTATGAATGACCCTGTGTACATGTACTGATAAGATATCATAGAGGAGAGTTCAGGGGCAGTTGAAAAAAATGCCCAACTGTTCCTAAACGTCCGTTTAGCAGCAGCAGTGTACATGAGGCCTTAGGTTTAAGTATTGTGAAGTCAAATTAGTAGACTATAAAGCCCAAAGCCATGACTTCCACAACTTGTTGAGGTCATCAACTCCTCTGCACAGTTGCTAATGTTGTTTGACACTAGATATTAGGGGTGTGGAATTTAATCGCTGCATCGCTGCATCGCGATTCGGGGGTCCCCGATGCGGCATCGATGCAAGCCCCCCTAAACATCGATGTCGGGTGTGACGTCATCCCGACTTGCCCCGCCCCTCCCGGAAGTGTACTCCAAGCGTTTTTTGTCAAAATGGCTTTTGCTATTAAATTCAATAGTAATCCATTCAGTGGTGATCGCTGTATGTGTTTTTTTTAAAAATATATGTAGCTTCATACCTCGTTTTTAGTTGTGTATATAACTGTATATCCGGTGTCTTATCACCGGCGTACATGTGACTGCTCGGTCCGGCCCGCCCCTCTCCTCTCTGTCCCTCCTGACCGCAGCCCCGCCCGCCTCTCTTCTGATCTGATAGCTACAGTTGGTGGGCGGGGCTGAGAACTCCCACTGACATCAGGAGAATCAGAGAGACATGAGACAGAGGAGAGAGATGCGGACCGGACTGAGCAGTCACATGACCGGCTTATACAGTTTTACACACAGACTAAAAAAACGAGGTATGATGCATATATTTAAAAAAAAAACACACACAGCGATCACCACTTAATGGATTACAATTGTATTTATTAACAAAAGCCATTTTGACAAAGACACAGTTATTTATATTTACACAGACAAAAATAAGATATGCAGCTGCATAAATTTTAAAATGCAGATACAATGGTGGGCACATAATGGATTTTAACTGCATTTTTTTTACCACACAGGTATTTTATCAGCTGTGTGTAGAGTACAAGTGTGTTTGTATTCTACTTACACTGTCTCCTACATGTGCTCTGTGTGACATTATTTCTCTGCCCCCCTCCCAGTTTGCACATTCCACTGTGTTAACTCCTAGTGTGCTGGAAGGTGCAAACAGGGGAGCCCAGAGAAATGTCACAGAGACAGTAGTACAGGAACTTCACGGGGCTGTTTGTCAGTTGTGGATTGTAATCCCTCCTGACCTCCCAGCAGCCATGTGTAAGAATTTCTGTACCTTGTAGTGCACCGGATTAGTGCACTACGTAAAGTGGAGTTCCACCCGTTTTTTTAGTTTATTAAAAGTCAGCAGCTACAAAAAGTGTAGCTGCTGACTTTTAATAATCAGACATTCACCTGTCCCACGGTCCATCGATGCGGCCGCACGAAGCCTCGCTCCTCTCCCTCTCCTCGGCGCCGTCGTATCTACTGTGGGCAGTGACACCCGCCTGTGACAGCTTATGGCTTCACAGCCGGGCGCAGACTGCACGAGCCGCACTGCGCTCTGCCATTGGCCAGCCCATCTTCTGGGACCCAGAAGATCGCTGGCAGGGAGGGGCCGCCTAGTAAATTTATTGTTTATTAAAAGTCAGCAGCTACAAAAAAAGTGTATCTTCTGACTTTTAATAAAAAGACACTCACCTGTCCCACAATCCAGCGACGTGACACCCAAACCCTCCATTCTCTCCCCTGCCTGTCCATGGCGCTGGCCATACTACTGTGGGCATCCGGCTGTGACAGCTTGCAGCTTCACAGCCGGGTGCGCATGTCTCACTGCACTGTCCTGCACAGCCGGGCAATCTTCTGGGAACTGTGATGTGTCCCAGAAGATTGCAGGGAAGAAGGGCCGCCTAGGCAGCCCAAGCGGAAGTGGGAGCTCGTCGGTAATCGTGATGCATCGTGATGCATCGCGGAATCGAATCGAATCGAATCGTTGACCAGATAATCGTAATCGAATCGAATCGTGAGACCAGTGAAGATGCGCAGCCCTACTAGATATGGAGTTTGACATTTTGCACCATCTCACATTGCTCTGTAAGGTGGGTCAGACTAGTGTGTTGTCTTATTTTTGCGATTTCCATCTATGTGTAGTTGCCTTAGTATGAAAATTTAATGCGCAGTATATCAAAATTCATTTGCCATCATCATGGCCAGGAGAGATGATTGAGTGACCCCCCCCCCCCCTTTTTTTTTTTAAACTATGAACTTTTTTAGATTGTCACCAGAGGCAGAACAGCTTAGTCATTACCATTACTTAAAACCACCTGCTTAAAGTGGACCTAGCATCGGATGGATTTGTTCATGTTATCGCTGAGTTGCAGGTATGGATTTTTGCATAATTTTATTGGTCTAGCTGCACAGGGATCTCCAAACTACAGCCCTCCAGCTGTTGCGCAACTACACGTCTCATGAGGCATTGTAAAACTCTGACATTCACAGACATAACTAGGCATGATGGGAATTGTAGTTCCTGAACAACTGGAGGGCCATAGTTTGGAGACCCCTCTAGCATGTACCAATGTAAACATACATATTCCATACTGTACCTGTGTGATCCCTGTGGAAACAGGGAATCACTGTATCAGTCTCCACTGTTACAGTGATTGCCACTGTCTTCTGCGTCCCCTGCTGAGGAGCTATCTTGCAGAATGATGAATACAGGAGGTCGCTTGCTCAGAAAGGACACCATTTGCTAACACTAGCTTCACAATTTAGCAGTTTTGTGGTCTGCGTTTGCGCAGGCATGGCAGCCCATTCAAAACTGCATTTTCACTGCGGCTGGTTGCGGGTGCAGGATTTGCTGCAAATCGCACACCCACAGCCACGTGCATAGGTGTGAAACTAGCGCAAACGGTTTGCATTTTTCCCAATGAATGCAAAGCACTCTTTGATTGGAAGAGGTGGAGATTTAGACATCACCACTTCGTTTCTTCGCCTCATCCAATCAGAGAGCGTTTTGTATTATTTAAAAAAAAATGCAAGGTGTTAGCAAGGTAATGCACCACAATGTACAGTATGTGTACTCTTCTGTACAGTACATTTGAATGCCATTTACAATGAATGGCACCAAATACATTCATAGCTCCCAACTGTCCCTGATTTAGAGGGACTGTCCCTCATTTCAGAACAAAGTCCCTCTTTCCCCCTCATTTGTCCCTCATTTTGGTCTGATCCATATAGTTGTATATAAAATTCACTTTTTATCTTTCAAAAAGTGTTTCCCAGTGCCAAACCTTTCATCCAAATTCTAATTTGCTTTTAAATTTTAAAAGCCAATATAAAGGAAGAGTAGTGGTCAAAAAGCCCTTGTGGATTTAATTAACCTTTTTTTGTTGGTTAATTCTCCTTTAAGGGGGTGTGACAGGAGGCGTGTCCTATGCCTACAAACGTTTGCTAGCAGGTGTCCCTCATTCCCATCTCAAAATGTTGGGAGGTATGTACATTGCACAAAACAAACAATAGTTATATTTGACAATCCAATAAAAGCTTACTTGAAAAATCTCCTTTCATGTTGTGAATTCTGCCTGTCTTGCTGGCAGCCTCTTTCCGCAGGTTCCTGGATTCCCAGCACGCTTTGCAGCTTCTTCATTTCTAAGGACTACATATCCCATGGTAAATTTCTGCCTGTACTGACTCCGCCTCCTGAAACTCCTCCTCTCAGCGGCTCTGTAGAAGGAGGCAGGCTCTGTGAAATGTGTGACACAGCAGTGCCTACCCACAGGGCATAGTGACTATAAGTCACGGAATTCAAGGAAGTAAATGTGTGGGGATCTTACAAACCTCAGGATTGTTCATAGCAATAGGAGTAGGGTAAACATAGGTGTGCACAGCCTATTGCATTAGGGTGTGCATCCCAAAGAACAAACACATATGAGTGTGTGTATGTCTATATATATATATATATATATATATATATATATATATATATATATATATATATAATGTGCCGCCACAGTGAAGGAGAAGTGCGTAAGAAATTCTCTTATGGCAGAGCTGGTAAGAGGGAGTTATTAACCATCTTCTTGTTGCTACACTGCTATTAGGGTGTTATTAGGCACATCCATCACACCCTGTGTGCACACCTATGAGGCTAAAAATAATTTAAATAAATTAATAAATTAATAAATTATTAATAAATTATCCGCTCAAGTTGCTGTTAGAACAGAGTCATCGGTGATGTTCGGTGGCTCGGTTCTCAGTGCAGAGGCGCCGGGGGTACAGATGCAGAATTGGACTGATGCTGCATCCACCTAGGTAAGTATAAATTGGGGAAACCAACAAACCCATACTTCTCTTTTAAGAAAGCTTTATATTTTATAAAATGTTTGTTTAATATATGAGTTGCCTTTAAAATCCCATTGTACTAGGAGGGGGGATACTTATTTGCACAAAGTAGTAAATGGTCGTAGACAAGAACATTTCCAAAAGATATGATAAAGAGATCCCAGTTCATGATTGCGGCGTCAACACAACGCAGGGGTCTTGGTGGTGCAGAACCTCTGGTGTTCTGTACCAAAACATCAACATTTTGAAAGCAGTCTATCTCTGCACCTCACATCTAGATGATTTAAGGGCAGAGGTCCAGATCTTGTCCCAAAGGGGTAATGGAATAGGCCTCTAAAGGGCATGTACCCACTTGTGCATATACAAGTGGGTTTCCTCTATAAAGGGAGATGTTTCGTGAAAGATCTTGTAGAGGGAGGAAATCAAATGACAGTGATAAGGGCCTTCAGCCCAGAAAAAATGAATATATTTTGACCATAGATATCCATCAAGCTAATCTCTTTTAAATACATAATTAAAAATACTCTGAAAAGAAATAAAATTCCATGTATGTCCTTTAAAATAACTGAGCTCTATAAGGAGACGCTCACGGCACGGGAAAGACAACGCCTTTTTCTATTCCTTAACTGCTTGCCAACCAGCCGCCGCAGTTTTACTGCACGGCTGGGCGAAACGACATTACCTTACGTCACTTCGCCTTTAGGCCACTAGGGGCCCACGCGCCCTTTACCTGAAGCCGATGCGAGTGCTTGGCGGGCGCGACGACCGCCGGGCTCCCGCGATCGCTCGTGACAGAGCGACAACCGGGATCTGTGTGTGTAAACACACAGATCTCAGTTCTTTCAGGGGAGAGGAAACAGATCGTGTGATCGCTCTCTCCTCCTAGACAGCCCCATTCCCCTACAGTTAGAAAAACAGGTCGCCCGCCAGGGCGCAGCTGGGGCGCTCGCAGGGGCCCGTCGACCGGGTCGGGGACGGGGGTCGCGAGGGAGGCGGCGGGGAACGGCGGTCCTCCGGGGCCGCCCCAACCCCCTCCTCCCCACAGGGAACACAGTTAACCCCTTGATCGCCCCCTAGGGTTAACCCCTTCCCTGCCAGTGACATTTACATAGTAATTAGTGCATTTTTATAGCACTGATCGCTGTGTAATTGTCAATGATTTCAAAAATGTGTCAAAAGTGTCCGATGTGTACGCCATAATGTTGCAGTCCCGATAAAAATCTCAGATCGCCGCCATTACTAGTAAAAAAAAAAAAAATAATAATAAAAATGCTATCAATCTGTCCCCTATTTTGTAGATGCTATAACTTTTGCAAAAACCAAAAAAATCAATATACGCTTATTGTAAATTTTTTTTTTCTTTTACAAAAAATATGTAGAAGAATACATATTGGCCTAAACTGAGGAAAAAAAATGTTTTTTTTTGATAAAAAATGTAGGATATTTATTATAGCAAAAAGTAAAAGATATTGGGGGTTATTTACGAAAGGCAAATCCACTTTGCACTACAAGTGCACTGCAAGTGCACTTGAAAGTGTACTTGGAAGTGCAGTTGTTGTAAATCTGAGTGGTAGATCTGAAATGAGGGGAAGCTCTGCTGATTTTATCATCCAATCATGTGCAAGCTAAAATGCTGTTTTTTTATTCTCCTTGCATGTCCCCCTCAGATTTACAGTGACTGCAGTGCAAAGTGGATTTGCCTTTAGTAAATAACACTCATTGTGTTTTTTTTTTTTCAAAATTGTCGCTCTTCTTTTGTTTCTAGCGCAAAAAATAAAAACTGCAGAGGTGGTCAAATACCATCAAAAGAAAGCTCTATTTGTGGGGAAAAAAGGACGTCAATTTTGTTTGGGTACAACGTCGCACGACCGCGCAATTGTCAGTTAAAGCGACGCAGTGCCGTATCGCGAAAAGTGGCCTGGTCATTGAGCAGCCAAATCTTCCGGGGCTGAAGCGGTTAAACTGTAGCAGAGACATTGAACCCTGTTTAAGGCAGACCGCAAAACAATCTGCAATACAAATAATTCCATCAGGCAAAGGGCAATTTCATCTGTTCCTCTCACCTCCGCAGGAATCCGTTTAACGTAATCCTAACCACACCAGAAACGTTTATATTGGCATGGCGGATGGTAACCTTTGGCTCCCATCGGTCTTCTGTATATGAAAGAACCAGCTTTCCAGGTAAAACACAATCACGCCATTTATCACACAGCGAAGCCGCCCTGGAAGTCTTGGTAGAGGAAATGTTGTCACCGGAGGAGTGTTATTAATTGTCTTACCTTCCGCCGCAGTTTATGACCTGCGTTCCTTTGGAATTTACAGGATATTAAAAGCGTGATATCTAGAGAGCAAGACATCACCATCTATCATATAATTCAGTCCTTTTCTATGGCGGGTTAATCGGTGAGTATGATCTGGATGTCCGCACGCTGCTATATAAGTGAAATGTCATCATTTGGTATACAGGGAGCTGCAGTTCTATTGGGAGTCATTCACATGGACAATGACATACATCCCATTATATGCATCTATATAACTACATGTACGGCATATAAATGCATAGAATTACTTTAAATAGTATAATGCATACATCTCCTCTTCTCATGTCCCCTGCCGATGCTTCTGCCACCTCCTCTCTGGTGAGTGATCCCATAGAAAGCCGCTTCCTATGCGGGCTCTCATGCAGGCTTGCTCCTGAGCTGCGCTGCCTGCATCTATTGACACTGGCAGCATGCCTCAGCCCCACCCCCCACTCCCTCATCACTAGCTTTGATTGACAGAAGCAGGAGCCTGTGTGACTCAGAGAGGGGAGAGAACCTCTGCAGATGGGCACAGCGCTGGATCGAATGAGGGCTCTGGTAAGTCTAATGCCCCGTACACGCGGCCGGATTTTCCGGCGGAAAAAGTGCGATCGGATTGTGTTGTCGGAAATTCTGATCGTGTGTGGGCTCCATTGGACTTTTTCCGTCGGAATCTCCGACACACAAAGTTTGAGAGCAGGATATAAAATTTTCCAACAACAAAATCTGATCGCTTAAATTCCGATCGTGTGTACACAAATCCGACGCACAAAGTGCCACGCATGCTCAGAATGAATTAAGAGACGAAAGCTATTGGCTACTGCCCCGTTTATAGTCCCGACGTACGTGTTTTACGTCACTGCGTTCAGAACGATCGGATTTTCCGACAACTTTGTGAGACAGTGTGTATGCAAGACAAGTTTGAGCCAACATCCGTCGGAAAAATGGATTTTGTGTTTGTTTTTCTCTCTCTTTTTTTTCTCTCTCCTTTCTCTCAGAGATGTTTTTTTTTTTTTTGTTTGTTTGTTTGTTTTAACATTCTGCTTAAAAATGTGTGAATCAGTACTGCTTGGACATACCCCGAAAGCTTGTCCTGAAAAATTGTATGTTAGTGCAAATAAAAAAAAGTATCACGGACAGTACTCAATTGTCTCTGTCACAATTGTACTAATACGGATACAATCACATCAACCTTAATGCAAGAAATGCATTGAGATAAAAAATAGTTAGGCTTTATTACCACTTTAAAGTGTTGAAGCTTGTAGGAGGAGTTTTCATTCTGCTCAGGCTGTCCTATATGGCTGCATGACCCCCTGACCCTCTGTCTGGACAGTGCTGATTGGCCCTGTGCTAATAACATTCACTCTCCCAAGGAAAAAAAAAACTCTCTAGCAATACACACCAAACTGAGCATGTGCAGTTTGTCCCCAAGGCTCTGTTCTATCAGGAGATGGTTTGGGGACAGTGGAAAAAGGGGAAGAACAGAGAAGACAGGATCAAACAGCCTTTTTACACAATGCGGAGGATTAACCCCTTAGGTTCCACAGTGAGTAGAACAAGCATGCTTTATTGCATATACAGACTGATTTTACTGCTGTCGGTTTAGTAACACTTTAAAGCGGAGTTCCGCTACATATACTGCAGCTGCTGACTTTTAATATTACCTGTCCAGGGAGCCCGCGATGTCGGCACTCGAAGCCAACCTGTCCCTCGGCTCCGGGTGCAGACATCGGCATCCTTACCAAGGGAAACAGGAAGTGAAGCCTTGTGGCTTCACAGCCTGTTTCCTACTGCACATGCGCAAGCATTTCTGAATGGTCCCTGCTGTCTTCTGGGACCTGTGTGTGTCTCCCAGAAGGCAGGGGGGGGGGGAGGGAGGAGGGGCGGACATTGTGCAGATCGCCGCACAAGATTGCGGCAATCTTTCCCCGGAAGTGGGAGCAGATACCTGGATTTGACAGGTATCCGCTCCCACCTCCCCCCCTGAAAGGTGACAAATGTGGAAAATCCTTTTCTAGGTGAAACTCCACTTTAAGTATAACTAAGGACAATACATTTTGCTTTAGGTTTGGATAAAGTGGAGAGGGATTAGAACATATGTCTGTTTTTTATTGCTGTCTGTGCCCCCTGTTAGAGAGATCTTCCCTCTCTATTTGTCCTGTTTACTACTAGGGGTTCACTAACTTTGGAGGATATTTCCTCTCACTTCCTGTTGTTGCTATAAAACAGAAAGTGAAGGGAGATCACCCCAATGGGACACTTATGGGGAAAAAAAAACAAATAAAAAAAACCTGACAGGGGTTATAACCCTC
This sequence comes from Aquarana catesbeiana, assembly GCF_042186555.1. Classification (NCBI taxonomy): domain Eukaryota; kingdom Metazoa; phylum Chordata; class Amphibia; order Anura; family Ranidae; genus Aquarana; species Aquarana catesbeiana. Next base: position 64,950,259 of record NC_133325.1, on the reverse strand, counting down.
TCTTACGCTATCCAAAAAAAAAAAAAAAATATTTTGCCTTTAGTTCTACCTCCAGCTTTACCTTGACCTACCTAAACCTTACCTACTTCTCATAATTAACCCTCCCGTCATCAGAAACCTAAAAGTTACAAAGGTGTAAACTGAGTAAGTAAGATTTTATATGATGTTTTTTATGTTATTTCAGAAGCGATATACACTATATTACCAAAAATTCTGGGACGCCTGCCTTTACACGCACTTGAAATTTAATGGCATCCCAGTCTTAGTCTATAGGGTTCATTATTAAGTTGGCCCACCCTTCGCAGCTATAACAGCTTCCACTCTTCTGGGAAGGCTGTCCACAAGGTTTAGGAGTGTGTCTATGGGAATGTTTGACCTTACTTTCAGAAACACATTTGTGAGATCAAGCACTGATGCTGGACGATAAGGCTTGGCCCCCAGTCTCCGCTTTAATTCATCCCAAAGATGTTCTATCAGGTTGAGGTCAGGACTCTGTGCAGGCCAGTCAAGTTCCTTCACCCCAAACTCGCTCATCCATGTCTTTATGGACCTTGCTTTGTGCACTGGTGTGCAGTCATGTTGGAACAAGAAGAGGCCATCCCCAAACTGTTCCCACAAAGTTTTGAACATGGAATTGTCCAAAATGTCTTGGTATGCTGGAGTCTTAAGAGTTCCATTCACTGGAACTATGGGACCAAGCCCAGCTCCTTAAAAACAACCCCCCCCACCATAATCCCCCCTCCACCAAATGATTTGGACCAGGGGCGTAACTAGAAATAGCAGGGCCCCATAGCAAAATGTTGTATGGGGCCCCCCTGCAAACAGCCCCCCCCCCCACAGCTGCCCTAGTGTCAATGCAGCGTGACCTGTGCCACATACAGGGCGACCTGTGCCCAATACAGCGTGACCTGTGCCACATACAGCGTGACCTGTGCCACATACAGCCTGGTCTGCCTGTGCCCCATACAGCCCCACTTATGCAGAGGAAGAGGCAAGCCACCCGGATCAGCAGAGAGCGGGATTGCCCGCCGTAATAGCTTTCATTTGAATTTCCTGTCTTCCCGGGGCTCATCGTCACATAGCCCCACCTCTTGGCCCGACGCCTTTGATGACGTCACATGTCCCGCATTGGATCTGCGTTCTGTCTATCAAAGGCACCGGGCCAAAAGGTGGAGCTATGTGACGTGAGCCCCGGGAACACTGGAAGTTCTAATGAAAGCTATTACATCGGGCAATTCAGCTCTCTGCTGATACGGACAGGTCGCCTCTTCCTTTCCTCTCTCTTCCCCTGGCTGGGAGACTGTGTCGGCGGTACTCTTATCCTCACTGGGCCCCACTCGGCTGCGAGCCCCATATCGCCCGCATGGGTCGCTATGGTGGTAGTTACGCCCCTGATTTGGACCAGTGCACAAAGAAAGGTCCATAAAGACACAGATGAGCAAGTTTGGGGTGGAGGAACTTGACTAACCTTCACAGAGTCCTGACCTCAACCCGATAAAACACCTTTGGTATGAATTAGAGTGGAGACTGCGAGCCAGGCCTTCTCATTCAACATCAGTGCCTGACCTCACAAATGTGCTTCTGGAAGGCTGGTCAATAGACACACTCCTAAACCTTGTGGACAGCCTTCCCAGAAGGATTGAAGCTGTTATACCTGCAAAGGGTGGGCCAACGCAATAGGGAACCGTACGGACTAAGACTGGGATGCTATTAAAGTTCATGTGCGTGTAAAGGCAGGCGTCCCAATACTTTTGGTAATATAGCGTGTGTGTATATACACAGTATATCATTTCCTGATGTTCATTATTTTACTTTCTGAGAGTCCTAATGACTAGTTAGGAGAGATGATTTCTGTGGAAGGTATACACAGTGGTATACAGTAAACCATCCCAAAGGTTGGATTGACTGTCTTTGTGGACTGTCTGGTGGGTAAATATAATGTATTTTCTTCCCGTACGGACAGTTTGTGCTGTTTTATGTTCAGCTTCTGAAGGTCAGCCCGAGGGAAGTACTTCACACACACAAGTTACCTGGAATAAAATTTCTATTTTAGCAGATCGGCGAGGAATAAAACAAGAACTTTGACTTTAGTCAAGAACAGAATAATAACTTCACAATGTAGATTGACAAGCATTATAGCTTTTTTTAAACGTAAGCAGAGTTAGTTCCTGAATTTGACCTGATATCTGCCTCTAGCAGTCCCTGTACAGCAGAGGGCGAGGAGGAGCAGTACCAAAAAAGCCAATCAGTTCATATACTGACCAGAAGAATGTTCACAGGAGGAGAGAGTAGTGTGATAAAAAGATGAACTCATCACTGTGCTGCTTTTCCTTTCACTGTCCAGTCACAGGCCGGTGGCAGCACTTGAATGACCTGGTCACGGAGAAAGTGGGTTAAATGATGCTGGCCATCAGACTGAGGCCAGCTAGTGGCAAAAAAAAGTAGTGCAGGTAAATATCTGGATTTAAGGTGGATGCTGCAACAAACGTTGTTTTTTTCTGATGTTTAATGGGCTATTCATTTTTATCTTGTTCTTTTTAGCCTGCATTCGGCTTTAAAATATGAACTCATGATGACCCCTGTTCCGTCTATCTTGTAGCCTGTCTGTCTGTAAGCCTAAAGCCGTGTACACACGAGCGGAATGTCCGACAGAAAAAGTCTGATGGAAGCTTTTCATCGTCTATTCCGATCGTGTGAAGGCCTCATCGGACTTCTTTTTCTGAAAATTCCGACGGACCTAGAAATGGAACATGTTCTAAATATTTCCGACGGAACCAATTCCTATCGTGAAAACCAAGTACGAGATGGAAGCTATTGGCTACTGGCTACTGAACTTCCTTTTTCTAGTCCCGTCGTACGTGTGGTACGTCACCGCGTTCTGGACGGTCAGACTTTGGTCAGACTTTAGGTTGACCGTGTGTAGGCAAGACCGCTTGAATGGAATTCCGTCGGAGAAACCTTCGGAGTTTATTCCGACAGCAAAACCGGTCGTGTGTACGCGGCATTGCGAGGTTTTTTTATTTTTTATACCAATATCATTTGTTATAATGACCTATGATATGTAACCCTGACATTGTAAAATTTATTTTATAACTGAGAAACAAAAAGAAAATGCATAAAACCCCTATATGCCTGAAGCCAGAAATGGTGTATATCTTATCATTCACAAGATTTATGCATCACATTACCACTTGTAGGGCTTTGTCCATAGGCAACCCATCAGAAAGCAGATTAATGGTCATAGGATTATCCTAAACGCCCATGCATGACTGCACAACTGTCGATTCAAGCAACAATATATGTATGAAAGCCACAAAACCATTGAACCATGGTCATATTATATCCAAATTAAGGAAGCATACGATCTAATGGACAAGTGGAATATACAAAGGTTCTATTTGACTAAAAGCCGCAGATGGCAGTAATGGAAGCAATGTGAAGTGTGTTCTTCTGTCGCCATAGCTGTGAAAAGCATCATATGCGTAGACATTACATATCAGGTGGGTCTGCTGACACTACAAGTAAATATGTTAATCAATGGTAGATGCCATACTTTTCACACTAATAGCATCTGGCAGCCATCCAACAGTCACTTTTGGCTAATGGACCAGTTTGGACACCTAAGTGGATCGAATATCTCACAATGCTTACAGTAGGGTGTGTGTCTACAACATATGGCAGATGTCCATTGAACACCACTGTCCTCTCACATGTGTCAGTCAGTCAAAACAATGCCATGGTTCAGTAAAAAAGCATATTGTGATCCCATACATGTTTCTTCTGAAACCAGGGTTTCTTGGAACCCTTGGGTTCCTCCAGAGGATACTAGGGGTCTTTAGGCAGGTTGAACTGTGTATAGTTATAGTAAGTCAGTAGCTGGCCCAGGATGGGAGAAAGGGTTAAATGTTGCAAGCTCAGCTCCCGGGCTTTTGGTCCTAGCCAGCCCACCTGTGCTATAAAAAGGGGGAAAGCTTAGGTCCAGGGTTCCAGTGGGTTCCAGTATTATCTGTGAGTGGAATCCTTTGGTGCATCTGAAGGCACAAGGGTTTTTGGAAGTCATCAAGTCATGAACAACGCCATTATGGATTCTCGCCTCATAGAGGTATGCCTGGGTCACTACACTACTATAGTTAGAGGAAAGACGTTGTTCATATTGAACTGTTCGACTACTACATTTCTTCTGTAAAAGTTACATTAATTACTATAAGCCTGGTCTGAAGTTTCTTAAAGGGGTGCATGTGGTTTCTGTTGTATGAAAAGAACTTGGGTCTGTAAAGCACAGAGAGTATGAAGTAACAACTCTACAAAAGGTTAGCTCGGCAAGACAAGGAGGAAGAGTGTAGTTTCTATGAGTAACCATGTAGAAGAACACGCTACAAGCAACCATCGTTAGGTGTGGTACCTGGTAAGGTGACAGATCCTCTGGTAGTGAGGAGGTCACTCTCTGGCTCCCTCCCTAGCCGTCAGTAGCCAATAGCAACAGGATCTAAACCCATGTTATGGAGATCCATGGCCTGGTCACGAGGTACGGGAAGGAAAGAATTAATGAGCATGCATGAGGTCCACGCTATGTGCTTGGTGGAACCCCATTCTGTTACTGGGAGTGAGGCAACAGAGGTACGCTGGATTGGTGAAGTGGGGGCAGGTTCAGCACATTCCTCCTAATGCAAAATAAAAATTATAGTGTGTAGTGACCTGAGACAAGTCACTTTTCAGAGGAACTCTTCACTTTATTACTACACACGGTGAAAGCTCATCTCTAAGTCGGGGAACTGCCTAATGTGAGATTTTTTACATGACAACCACATTGATGACTGTGCTCTGCGCTAAGGGTATCCCCAAATGCACGGGTGCAGATTACCCCGCCCACAGGTTTCTTAAGCAATTTGAACCAATTAACTTTTTAGGTACTTGTAAGGGGACATTCTTCCTTCTGACCTCAAAATGTGAGAAACATTCTTCCTACACATTACCAGTATAATGTGGACCTTCTCTTACCAACCACCAATCTAAGGGGGCCCTTCTTCAACAACCACCAGTGTAAGGTATACCTTCTCCTACCAATCACCAATGTAAGGTGGATCTTCTCCTACCAACCACCAATGTGAGGCGGATCTTCTCCCACTGACCACCAATCTAATTAGGCCCTTCTCCACTGGCCAGCAATCTACGGCTACATTCACACCTAAGGCCCCATTCACACCTCAGCATTTCGAAGCTTGGAGCTGAAAGCTCCAAAACGCTGGAGGAGAAAAAACATTAATTATTCTCTATGAAGATGGTTCACATCTCCACTACAAGTTGACTGAAACCAAATGCCTGAAGCTCAATAAAGTTCTGGAGCTTTTTTTGTTGCTCAAATCGGGCAGACTGTTGCATTTTTGAAGCGTTTTTGGTTTCATAAAAATGAATGGAAACGCTTGATTCAAGCTTTTTTGAGTGTTATTGTGTGTTTTCTCACATGTTTCTGAGCATTTTCTGCTCAAATGCAACAGTCAAAAATAAAATAAAAATAATACTAATAATTAATTAAAAAAAATAAAATAATAAAAATAATAACTAAATAATAATAAAAATAAATTAAGTAACCCTAATATTAACCCCTATCAATAAACCCTAATTTATAATCCTAATATTAACCCCCTGACCCTAATATTAACCCCTAATCTTAACCCCTAACCCCAACCCCATAAACTAATAAAATAAATAAATAATAATTCATAAATAATATTAAATAAAATAAATACATTTATTAACCCCTAACCTAATCCCTTAAAGGAAAAAAGTTACAAAAATTAATAAATAATAATGAATAACAAGTAAAAGTGGAAGAAAAGCTGAAAAACATATCAACAAATGATGAGGCATGATATTTCTCTCTAAAATTAAAAAAAACGCTTTAAACGCTCAAAACGCTCAAAGACTCCCATAAAAACACTTGAAAAAATGCCTGAAAAAACTCTAAAAAAAATGCCACGCTCAGGTGTGAATGTAGCCAACGCATCACACAGAGCTGCTATTTGAGCAGAAAGCAGACAAAAAAGCTCATGTCGTGCTTTTTAGGCATTTTTCCATTGAGGTCTATTGGGACATAAACACTCAATTATGCCTGAACTCGTGTACTTTTTTTGAGCGACAGGCGTTTTGCTACAAGCGACAGGACGCGCAGATGTGAACAAGGGCCATTGAAAATAATAGATTTTTGCTTGTTGAGTGTTTTTGACGTTTCAACGCCAACTTAATAAAGTGCAGTAATGATAGAAACAAAATTTTCCCGTGTGTGTTCTACCCTTACTCCAAGGAGCTAGTACTCATCCATGTAGTCGAAAAAATGAATATACCTTCAGACTGAGTGCCGCACTTTAATTAATTTAATCCGAGCAAAGCATCCACCATAATCACTATATGGCCAGAGTTCATGGTGCCAAATACCATCATTCATCACGGCACACATCAGGCCCTCAGGAAACTGTCCTAACCAGTTTCGTCAGGCATTTCTTATGGATGCTTTGCTCAGATCGCTGGATCTATTATTGGATAAGCGTAACACACGTCTTTACAAATGCTATGGAATTATAATATGGATGCCATGTTGCACATACATTGTAATTTTTTAGAATAGTTGCCCTATTTTCCAAATTAGTTGCACCAATAATAACAACTTTTTTTACTACTTATAATTTCACAGCTTTAGAAATAATGGCAAATTTGAATATACTGTATTGTGACAAAACACTTACCGTAATTAAAAAAAATCACCCACCAAAATCCAAGCAAGATTCACCAAGCACAGCACCTAACCAAAGGAGAAGAATGCTGGAAGTAAATTAGACCCCTCAGCTACGTAGATTGAATGAGATTGTATAAATGACTTCATTAACCCGATCAGCTATGTAGATTGAATAAGGCTGTGTGAATGATTTTCATTCAACGACCTGCTGCTATTATTATTACGGTAAGAAATCAGTCATTACTCAGACGCTCAACTTAACCATTTCAGCTCCGGTTTACCCACCTTCTGGAGCAGGCCATTTTTTTGCGGTACGGCACTGCGTCGCTTTAACTGACAATTGCGCGGTTTGCCCGACGCTGTACCCAAATAAAATGTCCTTTTTTTCCCACAAATAGAGCTTTCTTTTGATGGTATTTGATCACCACTGTGGTTTTTATTTTTTGAGCAATAAACAAAAAAAGACCGACCATTTTGAAAAAGAAAACAATATTTTTTACTTTCTGCTATAAAACACGTCCAATAAAAAAAATGTAAAAATCATATCATCAATTTAGGCTAATATGTATTCTGCTACATGTTTTTGGTAAAAAAAAATCCCGAAAAGCGTATATTGATTGGTTTGCGCAAAAGTTATAGCATCTACAAACTATGGGATAGATTTATGAACTTTTTATTTTTTAATAGTTTTTTACTAGTAATGGTGGCGATCAGCGATTTTTAGCGGGACTGTGATATCGACACTTCTGCCACTTCTGATTTGACACTTATGCCGTGTACACACGACCGGACTTTTCGACAGCAAAGATCCGACGGAACGAATCTGCCGGACAATTCGATCGCGTGTGCGCTTCATCGGACCTTTGCTTTAGAAATAGAACATGTTTCAAATCTTTCCAACGGACTTGAGTCCGGACGAAAAATCTGTTTGTCTGTATGCTAGTCCGACGGATGAACAATGACGCAAGGGCAGCTATTGGCTACTGGCTATGAACTTCCTTATTCTAGTCCGGTCGTACGTCATCACATACGAATCCGTCGGACTTTGGTGTGATCGTGTGTTGGCAAGTCCGTTGCGTCGGAACTCCGTCGGAACTCTGTCGAAAGTCCGTCAAAAAGTCCTTCAGAGCTCAGTCAGTCGAAAGTCTGCTCGTGTGTACACGGCATAAGTGACACTTTTTGGGGACCAGTGACACTAATACAGTGATCAGTGCTAAAAACAAATGCACTGTCACTGTACTAATGACACTGGCAGGGAAGGGATTAACATTAGGGGCGATCAAAGAGGTAACTGTGTTCTCTAGGAGTGTTTTCTAACTGTGGGGGGATGGCTTAACTGAAGAAAGACAGAGATTTCTGTTCCTGCTTAGCAGAAACGCAAGATCTCTGTCTTTCTTACTAGCAGAATGGCGATCTGCCTTGTTTACATAAGCTGATCGCTGTTTTGCCTCTCGACGAACGATCGCCGGGTTCTCGGTGGACATCTCGCACACACCCCAGACCCGTAAGAAGGAATCCCATACAGGTACGTGATTTTGCGCTCAAAGGCTGACCTGCCACAGTAAATGTACATGGGGTGGTCCTTAAGCGGTTAAAAAAATGAATTAAACACTCGCAGCACTTCTGACCATAAATCATTTAGGCTGCATTCACACCTGAGCAATTTCAGCTCATAAAACGCTCGTAAAAGACCCGAAAAAACGCCTGAAAACGCCCAACAAGCAAAATTCCATTCATTTCAATGGCACCTGTCCACATTTGAGCGTTTTGTCACCTGAAGCAAAACACCTGAAAAACACCTTAAGCTCAAAAAAGAACATGAGCTTTTTGGGGCAGATTACAGGCGTTTTTCTGCTTTTTACATTGATGACCTGTAAGAAATCGCGGCAAAATTGTGGCATAAAAACGCGGCAAAATCACGGTAAAAACGCGGTAAAAATCCAGAGGAAACGCGGTGGATCCAAAGAAAGGCGAAAAAACCCCATCAAAGCATGGTCCGATTTGCTACAGCAGGGGAAAAATTTCCTTCCTGATCCCCTGAGAGGCAATTTGATATTCCCTGGATCAACGATCAACTTTACCTATAAATGTTATAATCCATATAAATCCAGTTTTATTTATGTACATTTACAAAGAATCCAGACTTTTCTTAACCACTTAAGGACTAGCCTCGTTTTGGATTTTAGGTTTTTTTTTGCTAGAAAATTACTTAGAACCCCCAAACATTATATATTGTTTTTTTTCTAACACCCTAGAGAATAAAATGGCGGTCATTGCAATACTTTTTTTTGCACCGTATTTGCGCAGCGGTCTTATAAGCGCACTTTTTTTGGAAAAAAATCACTTTTTTGAATAAAAAAATAAGACAACAGTAAAGTTAGCCCAATTTTTTTTAATATTGTGAAATATAATGTTACGCCAAGTAAATTGATACCCAACATGTCACGCTTCAAAATTGTGCCCGCTCGTGGAATAGCGTCAAACTTTTACCCTTAAAAATCTCCATAGGCGATGTTTAAAAAATTCTACAGGTTGCATGTTTTGCGTTACAGAGGAGGTCTAGGACTAGAATTATTGCTCCCGCTCTACCGGTCGCGGCGATACCTCACATGTGTGGTTTGGCCACCGTTTTCATATGCGGGCGCTACTCACGTATGTGTTCGCTTCTGCGCGCGAGCTCGTCGGGATGGGGCACTTTAAAAATTTTTTTTATTATTTATTTTACTTTATTTTATTTATTTTTTCACTGTTTTAAAAAAAAATAAAAAATTTGGATCACTTTTATTCCTATTACAAGGAATGTAAACATCCCTTGTAATAGAAAAAAAGCATGACAGGTCCTCTTAAATATGAGATCTGGGGTCAAAAAGTCCTCAGATCTCAAATTTAGACTAAGATGAAAAAAAAAAAAAAAAAATCGTTTAAAAAAATGACACAAAAAAAATTGTGCCTTTAAGAGAAATGGGCGGAGCCGACGTAATGACGTCTCTCCGGCCGTCCTATGGTAAAGAGACGGGTGAGCGCCATCTTCCCCTCACTCGTCTCTATACCGAAGCAGTGACAGGTCCCGATCTCCTCCGCCGCTACCGACGGCTCCGGTAAGCGGCGGAGGGCATGGGAGAGCGGCGGGAGGGGGGGGTGGTACCTCTCCCGCCGCCGATAACGGTGATCTTGCGGCGAACCCGCCACAGAGACCACCATTATCACGTACAGAAATGCCGGCCCTAAAGATGGAAACCTCGGTTGTGGCAGCAGCTGCTGCCGGTCCCGAGATATCCATCTTCAAAAAAATGACGTATATATACAGTGGGCGGTCGTTAAGTGGTTTTTAAAGTGGTTGTAAACCCTTACAGATCACTTGTACCTACAGGTAAGCCTATAAGAAAGCTTACCTGTAGGTACTAGAAATATCTCCTAAATCTGCACGGTTTAGGAGATATTTGCCATATACGCTGGACCGTGCCGTTTCTTCAGCAGCGTGTTGTGACAGTTGGCTCCCGCGCGCATGCACTGGAGTGACATCACGCGACTCCGGCCTGCATTTGTACAGAAAATGCCAAAGCCCAGTTTGAAGGAACAGTAATGGTAAAACTAATTATTTTTTGTATAATTCTCCTTTAACCTCCCTGGCGGTATGATTATTTCAGATGTTTGCGTCTCAAAGCGGTACAATTATTTTGCATAGAAATTTGACGTTTTATATTGTAGGCCAGTAATTCTTAGCAATAACACACTTAAATCTGTCCACCAAGAGTCTAGTAGATATCCCGGGTATGATAAAGTTTGAAACACAAAATCATAAATTATAATATAATAAATAAATATAAATAATTATAAAAAATAATATAATAATAATAATAATAAAATAAATTTCCCCACGATTCACTATCGCTCAATTCTGCAAGTGTTCTAATTTACTATCGCTGTTTTCTAGCTGGTCTAAAACCACTTTTGACGTAAAGGGACACTTTTTGGTTGCTATGGACATTCTCCAGTTTCCAGGAAGAAAGAACAGTATATATCATAAAAAAATGCATGTAGGGCACTGGGGACAAAAGGGATGTGAAATGATTTCATACAATAATGTAATCTGTAAGATTACAGTACTGTATGTGTTATGAATTTTCACTTTTTTGAATTTGCCGCCAGGCTCCGCCCCCGTGCGCCGTGACGCTCGCAGGGAACGGAGCCTGTCACAGAGAGGCTTCAGGAGGAGGACAGAGCCCGCAGACACAGCGGGGGGACATCCCAGGATCCTGGGGACAAGGTAAGTACACCGCACCAGGATCCTGAGATGTAATCCCGAGTGTGGCTCGGGGTTACCGCTAATGGTGCTGAAATTTAACCCCGAGCCACACTCGGGAAAACCGCCAGAGAGGCTACGGGGGAGTGGCAAGGGGGTGTGTCCTATGCCTACATACTTTTGCTAATAGGTATCTCTCGTTCCCATCTCAAAAAGTTGGGAGGTATGCATTATGCATTTACTTTGCAGGGAACAAAAGAGGAAGTAAAACCCATCAGGGTTTACTTCCTCTTTAACCACTTCAGCCCCGGAAGGATTTACCCCCTTCCTGACCAGAGCACTTTTTGTGATACGGCACTGCGTCGCTTTAACTGACAATTGCGCGGTCGTGCGACGTGGCTCCAAAACAAAATTGATGTCCTTTTTTTCCCACAAATAGAGCTTTCTTTTGGTGGTATTTGATCATCTCTGCGATTTTTATTTTTTCCGCTATAAACCAAAAAAATAGCGACAATTTTGAAAAAATCGCATTATTTTTTACATTTTGCTATAATAAATATCCCCCAAAAATATACAAAAAAAACATTTTTTTCCTCAGTTTAGGCCGATACGTATTCTTCTACATATTTTTGGTAAAAAAACCCCGCAATAAGCGTTTATTGATTTGTTTGCGCAAAAGTTATAACGTCTACAAAATAGGGGATAGTTTTATGGCATTTTTATTAATAATTTTTTTTTTACTAGTAATGGTGGCGATCAGCGATTTTTATTGTGACTGTGACATTATGGCGGACATGTCGGACATTTTTGACACATTTTTGGGACCATTGTCATTTATACAGCAATCAGTGCTATAAAGATGCATTGATTCCTGTATAAATGACACTGGCAGTAAAGGGGTTAACCACTAGGGGGCGGGGAAGGGTTAAATCAGTACTGGGAGTGATTACTAACTGTAGGGGGATGGGCTGTGTGTCTGACGTCACTGATCTCTGCTCCGATGACAGGGAGCAGAGATCAGTGACACTATCACTAGGCAGAACGGGGGGGTGCTTGTTTACATCAGCATCTCCCCGTTCGTCCTCTCCATGAGGCGATCACGGGTATCCCTGCGGCGATCGAGTCCGTGGGACCCGCGACCCGACTCACAGAGCTCACGGCAGGCGCACGCGCGCACACACGGCGGCAAATTCAAAGTAACGTACGGGTAGCAGCCGTGCAATTCTGCCGACGTAAATGTACAGGAGTCGGTCGGGAACCGGTTAAAGCAATCTACTGAGCTGGCCAGAACCACCTCTGGAGGGAGTCTATTCCACATTTTCACAGCTCTTATGCCCCGTACACACGATAGGATTTTCCGATGGAAAATGTGTGATAGGACCTTGTTGTTGGAAATTCCGACCGTGTGTGGGCTCCATCACACATTTTCCATCGGATTTTTCGACACACAAAGTTTGAGCGCTTGCTATAAAATTTTTCGACAACAAAATCCGTTGTCGGAAATTCCGATTGTGTGTACACAAATCCTTTGGGGCGGTGGAGGAGCGGTGAAATGAATAAGCGCCGCTTTCAAAGCACCTTAAAAGCGCTTTGAAAGCAGCGATAAGCGGGCGCTTTTTACCCCTTTTTAACCCCTTCTGGGGGGTTAAAAGCACCCCACTAGCGGTGCCAAAGCACCGATATAACAGCAGTAAAGCGCTGCTAAAACTAAACTAAACTTTACCACTAAGTCCCGCACCACCCCAGTGTGAAAGAGGTAAATCCACCTTCTTGTTTGCACAGCTGTCACAAATAAGTACCATAATGTATATAATATATTCATTTTCTATGATCATCAGCTCCATCTAGTGGCCATAATGCACTATTTTTCTGAAATACCTCAATCAGGAAAATATTGCCCTAAACAGAGCTGAAAATGCTGTATTACACATATTACATAATATATATTATTTTATTTATAAATAGACCCCTTAGTGTATTTAAGACCCAGGTTTGTTCTATATGCCAAAATTATTTGCGGTAATAATATTGCACCAAAAAGAACCCCTTTGCATTGTTTGTTATTAAGAAAGTCAGTGGGAGAAGGACACACTGGTGACCAGTTGGAAAATGTTTCTTATGTTGGCGGACAGAGGGAAGAATGACCCCCTTATCCTTACAGATAGCTATAAAGATCATTGGTGTCAGTGGTTATTTATATCATACCTCACAACTTTTTGAAATAGGAACAAGGGACACCTATTAGCAAAAGTATGTCGGCATAGGACACCCCCCCTGCCACACCCCCTTAAAGGAGAATCATACAAAAAATATATATTCGTTAAACCCACAAGTGTCTTTTTTTTTTTACTACTACTTTTCTTTATTTTGGCTTTTGAAGTTCACAAATGCAACAATTTAGAAACTGGATGAAAGGTTTAGCACTGGGAAACACTTTTTGATAGATAGGTAGTGCATTGTATATACAACTACATATATGGATCAGACCAAAAATGAGGGACAAATGAGGAGAAAAGAAGGACTGATAGACTTTGTTTTAAATCAGGGACAGTCCCTCTAAATCAGGGACAGTTGGGAGCTATGGTTATTTGGGTGTCAGAAAGGAATACCTACAGAGGTGGCTAGCAAAATCTCAAGCTGTATCTAACTGACCTCCCATCTGATGGTGTCTACATAGTCAGGTCCAATGCCACTTGGTCAAGCCAGTGAGGGTGACATTCTGGTCACCACTGCAAGTGGGGCATTTCTCCCACTGACCCTTACCAAGGTATGGGGTATTTTCCCAATGCCCCCCCCCCCCCCCATGGATTATTCTTCAGGGGTTCCCTGAGACCTGAAAATTATTTCAAAGGTTCCTCTGGGGCAAAAAGGTTGAGAAAGGCTGCCCTTGAGGAACTTTAGCTGCTTTAAACAGATAAGATCCACTGCAGGTTCTTAAAATCCATTTAAATATACAGAATGTGATAACGGACACCATCTGGACAGTCTATCACTGCAGATCCAGACCTCACATTACCAGAACCTGCTTTATAGATTGTAAAACTACACTGGACACGGAGCTACCATAAATCCGGCAAACCATCATTTCATTATCCATCATATCATTCCAAGTGTAGTGGATATGACAGCATGACCAGTAAGTCAAGTCAGATTAGAAGGAGGTCAACAGCAGGTCAAACGCACCTGGGAATCATGTAAGAAAAGCTTCTCAAACTGACCTCAAAGTCTACGCCTGGAAGAAGGAGCATTGGTCCTCAGACACAACCCCAAAGCCTGGCCCTAAAACTCATAAAACCAAATATCTACAAATAGTCTGCAGTAGATATACAAATATACATGATGTCACAAAGCTCTGCTCAATGCCTTTCACCCAACTGAGCCTTGCCATTGCCTTCCTGATTAAGTAAACCCTTCAGAGCTCTGCGCTCGACCCCCTATTCGCTCCCTTCATATTCAGGCTGCCAGCTGCTCTGTCTGTTAATCATCACTATTGCTGTAGATCACTTATAAGGCACTTGTCTTTCTATAAATAGTTTGCATGCTGCTTGTTGAATATCACTAGAGATTATTCATAATATTATATATATTAACACCGCATCCTGGCTGATTATTGTATCAGCATACTGAGAGCATTGGCTTGTGGATGTCTGGATAGTAAAACCCTTATTTTTGTTCGCATGAGCTGCCTAGAGAATAGAGAGGAGGAGTACTCAATGGCTTTGTTTGTTTGTTTATTAATAGACGCATATTGTAAGTATGATTCTATATATAGATACATACCATGGCATCCTTTGTAGAAGAACAACGATAACCCCCTGATCTATTAGCTGGAAAATAATTCCTGCGGAATAGAACAACTTGCCGATTTTAAATTAAAACTCCAGGCAAATAGTAAAAACGCCATTTAATTAAGTTTTGTATTTATTTAAAAAAAACTTTTAAATATATTTTACTTTTAAATACAGCAACTACATATACTAGACTTGGACTTTCCCTATATTACCAAAACTATTGGGACGCCTGCCTTTACATGCACATGAACTTTAACCACTTCAATACCGGGCACTTTCGCACCTTCCTGCCCAGGCCAATTTTCAGCTTTCAGCTCTGTCACTTTTTAAATGACAATTGCGCGGTCATGCTACACTGTACCCAAATAAAATTTTTATCATTTTGTTCCCACAAATAGAGCTTTCTTTTGGTGGTATTTGATCACCTCTGCAGTTTTTATTTGTTGCTAAACAAATAAAAAAAAGCCTGAAAATTTTGAAAAAAAATTTAAGTTTTTCTTTGTTTTTGTTATAAATTTTTGTAAATAAGTATGTTTTCTCCTTCACTGATGGGCACTGATAAGCTGCACTGATGGGCACTGATAAGGCGGCACCGATTAGGTGGAACCAATGAGATGGCACTGATGAGGTGGCACTGATATGCGGCACTGATGGGCACTGATAAGGCGGCACCGATGAGGTGGCACCAATGAGATGGCACTGATGAGGTGGCACTGATATGCGGCACTGATGGGCATTGATAGGCAGCACTGATGGGCACTCATAGGTGGCACAGTTGGGCACTGATAGGCGACACTGAAGACACCAAAAGTCTGCACTGATGGGTACTTATGGGTGGCATTGATAGTCGGCACTGCTGGGCACTGATGGGCACTGATAGGCGGTACTGATGAGCACTGATGTGCACTAAAAGGCGGCACTGATGGGCATTGATGGGCACTGATGGCTGGCACTGATAGATTTCATTGATAGGCCTCACTGGTGGCACTGGCAGGCATTTTTCATTGGCACTAATTGACAGCTGCCTGGGCACTGATTGCCATTTCCCTGGTGGTCTGGGGTGGTCCAGTGTGGTGGCCATCCCTGGTGGTCCTGGCGACATCCTGGTGGTCCTGGGCTAGCATCCAAGGGGGGGCTACACTGATAAACAATCAGCACAGACCCCCCTGTCAGGAGAGCAGATGATCAGCTCTCCTCTACTCGCGTCTGTCAGATGCAAATAAGGAAAATCCGATCACCGGCTCTTCCTGTTTACATTGTGATCAGCCGTGATTGGACACGGCTGATCACATGGTAAAGAGTCTCTGTCAGAGACTCTTTACCTAGAGTGGAATTGCGGTGTGTCAGACTGACACACTGCAACAACGATCGCCGCGATGCGCGCCCCCAGGGGCGCGCAACGGCTTGTTATCCCGACCATATCATATGATGTCCAGTCAGGATAACACCACCACTCTGCTGGCGTCATTTTGCTATATGGCGGGCGGCAAGTGGTTAATAAAAATAAGTGTAACCTTGCGGCAAAAAATTTTTTTGGATATGTGTGACTAAATAATTTGTGAGCTGCTAACCCCCGAAATAGATAGGAATTCTAGTGCAAGTGGAAGAGTACATGTAGTGGGGAGCGCTGAAACTATATATACAGTGGGCTAAATAACATCTAGATATTTATGCTCAAATTGAATGTGAACACTGCAGTGTTCACATTCAGTTTGTTTGGGTAAGTGGTTAATGGCATCCCAGTCTCAGTCCATAGTGTTCAATATTGAGTTGGCCCACCCTTTGCAGCTATAACAGCTTCAACTCTTCTGGGAAGGCCGTCCACAAGGTTTAGGAGTGTGTCTATGGGAATGTTTGACCTTTCTTCCAGAAGTGCATTTGTGAGGTCAGGCACTGATGTTGGACGAGAAGGCCTGGTTCGCAGTCTCCACTCTAATTCATCCCAAAGGTGTTCTATCGGGTTGAGGTCAGGACTCTGTGCAGGCCAGTCAAGTTCCTCCACCCCAAACTCGCTCATCCATGTCTTTATGGACCTTACTTACCAAATCATTTGGTGGAGGGGGGATTATGGTGTGGGGTTGTTTTTCAGGGGTTGGGCTTGGCCCCTTAGTTCCAGTGAAGGGAAATCATAAGGCATCAGCATATCAAGACATTTTGGACAATTTAATGCCCCCAACTTTGTGGAAACAGTTTGGGGGTGTCCCTTTCCTGTTCTAACATAACTGTGCACCAGTACACAAAGAAAGGACCTTGGATGAGTGAGTTTGGGGTGGAGGAACTTAAGTTCACTGGAACTTAGGGGCCAAGGCCAACCTCTGAAAAACAAGCCCACACCATAATCCCCCCTCCACCAAAGAGTCCAATGAATGGAGGAGGCAGGCTTATCCTTCATCCACCTGTCCTCCATTCAAAGAGCTCTTTTCATTGATGAAAGTTATAGTACAGCTTCTAGGAATAGAGGAGGGGGGGGGTGGAAATGGCGGGCATAGTCGGCCTTTTTGATGACTGCCTGTGACAGATCCATCCAGTCCATCCTATTAACCCCTGAAGAACCAAAAGATTACAGCTGCGGGGGTATTTGGGGAGGGAGAGGGGCAGGGGACTTTAGATTTCAAGAGAGCAGTCACCAGCACAAGAGACATTTCAAATGAAATTTAAGTACCTTCTTTTGTGCAGCTGAACTAAATGTGGGTTTTGAATAAATGCTGATGTTTTTCATTGCTAGCTACTCAGCAGTGACAGCATGGCTATTAAAAGTAAAAGCAATTCTTGCAGTGTTTGTATTCTACAACACAGAAACTTTGCCTACTTTGATATCATTTGAAGCATGAAATGTTTCAGCAGATTATTAGGAGATGTTTTAAAGGTGATATAATGGGTGGGGATGATGGGGATGATGGGGATGATGGTTTCCGGTTCACATGCTTCTGTTCAACGGTCCTATAAGGGAAAGCTACCAACTGTCCTTCTCATGCCTCCTCTTGCCTAATAGGACCAGTAATGCTCTGTATATAAAGTAATATTATATATTTATATTTTTAGAACCATATAATATATTATCTAGGTACCGTATATCAACTGATGCTAGACAGTCAGAAGTAAAATACTTACAAAACTTACAAATATACATATAATGATAGACTTTTACAGATTAAAACCAATAGTGATAATCAAAACAGAACATTAATCCCTTCCCGCCGAGCGTACGCAGATGTGCGTACTCGGCTTTCGGGGGTTATACCGGGATGATGCCCGCAGCTGCAGGCATCATCCCGGTACTGTTTTTTAGAGCCGGCGATCGGCTTTCCATGAATAACAACCGATGCAGCTAAAAGCCGCTCGGCTGTTATACCGGAGGAGCAGGAGGGGACGTCCCCCCCCTCCCGCCGATCTTACCGGGCCACCAATTCACCGCCTCCGGCGGCTAGTGACAGTCTGGAATGAAGCCGTAAGCGGCTTCGTTCTAGCGTCCTAATAGTAAACACAGAAGCAACGTCATGACGTCACTTCCTGTTTACTCGGCTGCCAATGGCGCCAGTTTTACAAAAATATACAGTATTCAGAATCGCCGAAAATGGCGATTTGAATACTTTGAAGTGCAAAGGAGGGATTGGGGGATCCCTCCATATAGAGTACTTGTCACCACCTATTACTGTCACAAGGGATGTTTACATTCCTTGTGACAGCAATAAAAGTGATCAAAATCTTAAACACAATTTATAAATATAAAAAGAAATAAGAAAAAAAAAATGTAAAGCGCATACAGAAGTCACATACGGAAGTCGCGCCTGCATATGTAAAAGTTGTTCAAATCACACATGTGAGGTATCACCGCGGTCGCCAGAGCGAGAGCAATAATTCTAGCACTAGACCTCCTCTGTAACTCTAACCTGGTAACCGTAAAAAAAAAAATTTTTAGGTACCGTAGTTTGTCGCCATTCCACGAGTGCGTGCAATTATAAAGCATGACATGTTTGGTATCTATTTACTCGGCGTAACATCATCTTTCACATTATACAAAAAAAAAAATGGGCTAACTTTACTGTTTGTTTTTTTTTAAATTCATGAAAGTGTCCCTTTTCCCAAAAAGTTGCGTTTAAAACACCGCTGCACAAATACCGTGTGATATAAAATATTGCAACAATCACCATTTTATCCTCTAGATTCTCTGCTAATATATATATATATATATATATATATATATATATATATATATATATATATATAATGTTTGGGGGGGTACAAGTAATTTTCTAGCAAAAAATACGGAACACCAAATGTCAAAAATAGGCTTAGTCATGAAAGGGATAAATTCTATAGTCGCACCACATTGTGACAACTGGAACATAGATACCATCTGTATATTGGTTGCTCTACATGTTTCACGGATTTACATTAGCTGCTTCTTCAGGAGCTTTATTATACAGTTAGATGGTGATTAAAAGATGAAATATAGAAGAAAATATACATTAATCATAAGATACAGTAAACAAACATTAAACAGTAAACAAACAAACATAAAAACATAAACATAAATATGTACATATACTAGCATTTTATGTAAATAAAGCGTCTGCTGGGAGTCCCTCCAATGATCAGTTGTCTTACCAAGAGCATCGGATTGTCAGGGGCCCAGGAAAGGATGACCCAACCCGAAGGGTACGGGAGCCCGTTAAGAGGCACAGGATACAAAAGATAGTGGTCTATTGCAGAAAAAGATTGTAATCAGGCATACTCAGAAACAGTCTATCTAGAGTGGTGAGTATGAGATAAAATTTCTTTATATAAAGTATAAAGCATTAACCACTTGCCGACCTCTGCATGTCAATATACGTCGGCACAATGGCAGCGGAGGGCAAATGGGCGTACCTGTAAGTCCCTTTTAATTGACGGGGCTAGCGGGTGAGCACGCCTGCTGCGTACAGCGTGACCGTGCCCGCGGGACCCGCGGACTTGATGTCCGCCAGTGTCCCAACGATCATGTCACGGAGCCGCAGAACGGGGAGATGCCTATGTAAACAAGGCATTTCCCCATTCTACCTTGTGACATGACAGAGATCACTGCTCCCTGTCATCTGGAGCAGTGATCTCTGTCAACTGAGTAGTAGCCCACCCCCCACCCCCCACAGTTAGAATCACTCCCTAGGACACACTTAACCCCTTGATCGCCCCCTAGTGTTTAACCCCTTCACTGCCAGTGTCATTTACACCTGTAATCAGTGCATCTTTATAGCACTGATCGCTGTATAAATGACAATGGTCCCAAAATAGTGTCAAAATTGTCCGATGTGTCCGTCATAATGTCACAGTTATGATAAAAATCGCAGATCGCCGCCATTACTAGTAAAAAAAAAAATTAATAATAAAAATGACATAAAACTATCCCCTATTTTGTAGACGCTATAACTTTTGCGCAAACCAATCAATATACGCTTATTGTGATTTTTTTTACCAAAAATATTTAGAAGAATACGTATCGGCTTAAACTGAGGAAAAAAACTATATTTTTCATATATTTTTGGGGGGATATTTGTTATAGCGAAAAGTATAAAATATTGCTTATTATTTTCCAAATTGTCGCTCTTTTTTTGTTTATAGCGCAAAAAATAAAAACTGCAGAGGTGATCAAATACCACCAAAAGAAAGTTCTATTTGTGGGAAAGAAAGGACATCAATTTTGTTTGGGTGTAACGTCGCACGACCGCACAATTGTCAGTTAAAGCGATGCAGTGCCGAATCGCTAAAAGTGCTCTGGTCAGGAAGGGGGTAAAATCTTCCGGGGCTGAAGCGGTTATTAGAGTTACATACCAAAAGGGATGCGCTCGGCTATAAAGGTTCCATAGATGGTAAAATGGTCCCTATGGAGTGGTGTATATCTATAGAGTAAAGGCAGATGTATTATCTTAAGCAGAAATGTGAACATATATGCATACATGTACATAGCCGTGTATACACACACACACACACATATGTATATATACTGTACCTAAGGATATGCGGTGTCAGCATATGTATCTATGTTGAAAGTGCGGGTATTGCTATATTGGGGGTGATATTCAAAGCATCCCCAATATAGCAATATCCGCACTCATCACCATCTCAATCACCATCTAAGTGTATATCAAAGCTCCTGAAGAATGTAAATCCACAAAACATGTACTGTAGAGTGTAGAGCAACCAATATACAGATGGTATCTATGTTCCAGTTCTCAGTCACAATGTGGTACGACTATAGAATTTAATGTTCTGTTTTGATTATCACTGTTGGTTTTAATCTGTAAAAGTCTATCATTATATGTATTGTTGTAATAAATCTTTTGAAGTATTTTACTTTTGACTGTCTAGCATCAGTTGATACGGTACCATTAAAGTCCAATATAGCCTCTTTCTTCCTATTTGCACATTTTGTCTAGACGAAGGTACCATAAACAATATCCTTATTGTCATGGCACTTCTCTATAATATATTATCTATAGCAGGGTATAATATAATGTATAGACCAGGATATAATATAATATCTAGAGCAGGGGTCTCCACTCTTAAATGTACAGCGACCACATTGTACAACAAAATCAGCCCCCCCCCTTTTGCATTAGAACCACCCCTCAACACACCAACTGTGCCCATCATATGCAGCCACTGTGTCCATAATATGCAGCCTCTGTGCCCATCATATGCAGCCTCTGTGCCCAGCAAATGCAGCCAACTGTGCCCATCATATGCAGCCAACTGTGCCCATAATATGCAGCCTCTGTGCCCATCATATGCAGCGACTGTGCCCAGCAAATGCAGCCAACTGTGCCCATCATATGCAGCCCACTGAGCCCATCATATGCAGCCTCTGTGCCCAGCAAATGCAGCCAACTGTGCCCATCATATGCAGCCAACTGTGCCCATAATATGCAGCCACTGTGCCCCCCCCCCTGCCCACCTGCTATCTGCCCGGCACTTACCCCATCATAGTGGTGGGTCAGGCAGCGGGTGATGGCGGCGAGCTGTGGGAGGGGTAGTGCAGGTCAGGCGACGGCTCCTGTGTCCTCCCTGTGTCTCTTCTTACTGTTCTGCTAGGCAGCCAATGGGATCGCCTCTGCCTTCAGCCAATCAGGTGACCGGTATTAGATCTGCGCCTCCTGATTGGCGGAGAGGGGGTTCAGTGTTAGAAAAGCAAATATTCATTTGCTTTGCTAACACACCTGGGTGGACTGTGAATGCAATGCTGTGCGCTCACAGTTCACCTTTTTTGAAGCCTTTTAGAGTCTATGGCCCTAATCAGGTGCTTCAAAAAAAACACCTCCACCACTGTAATTCAGGTGCCCGGCGTCCCGAAAAGGGGCCGGACGCCTGAATAGGGGGTGGCTACGGCGGCCATGGATCTATCTATTTTAAATAGAGGGGGTGGCTGGAGAGAGGGGGTGGCACCCGTGTGTGCTTAATGGATCCACCACCACTGGTATGTATATACATACACTCTATTGCCAAAAGTTCTCGATAGAACACCTTTGGGAATTAACCACTTCAATACAGGGCATTTTCACCCCCTTCCTGCCCAGACCAATTTTCAGCTTTCAGCGCTGTTACAATTTAAATTACACTTTTGACACTATTTTGGGACCATTCACATTTATACAGCGATCAGAGCTATAAAAATGCATAGATTACTGTGTAAATGTGACTGGCAGGGAAGGGGTTAACACTAGGGGGCAAGGAAGGAGTTAAATGTGTATCATAGGGAGTGATTCTAACTGTAGGGGGAGGGGACTCACAAGGGGAGGGGATCGATCGGTGTTCCTCTGTACTGGGAAAATACCATCGGTCTCCTCTCCTCTGACAGGACGTGGAACTGTGTGTTTACACACACAAATCTATGCGCTCCCTAGAGGCTCAGGAATTAAAAGACATTGTGTGACAGCGGCCCTGAGGGACAAAGGGTTCCTGCCACCGTCATAGGACTATGCGTGGTAGGGAAGTGGTTAATTAGAGTGGAGCCAGGCCTTCTCGTTAAACATCAGTGCCTGACCTCACAAATGAGCTTCTGGAAGAATGGTCAAACATTCCCATAGACACACTCCTAAACCTTGTGGACAACCTTCTCAGATGAGTTGAAGCTGTTATAGCTGCAAAGGGTGGGCCAAATCAATATTGAACCCTACGGACTAAGACTGGGATGCCATTAAAGTTCATGTTTGTGTAAAGGCAGGCGTCACAATACTTTTGGCAATATAGTGTTTGTATATACATACAGTATACAGGCTGTAGTAATGTGGCTCATCAGGAACTGTAGAACTATATGTTTAAACTAAGATAGGCAGCTGTTGACTGTTTAGTCATATCCGAATCTTGGCAATCCTATGGTCAGTTCTCTGGGAACCATGTCTGATACACTTTAAAGCCCTTTTCCATAAAATTATCTAGGCAAACTTTTCACAAGGTAGGTCACAAGGACTTCCCTTGACCCTCCCCAATTGCTCAGCTTGGGAATATGATAACACGTGCATAGCCAATTTGCACACACATACTAGGGCCAAGTTAGACAGGAGCCAATTAACCTATCAGCATGTCTTTGGAGTATGAGAGGAAACCCACGCAAGCACAAGGAGGACATGCAAACTCCATGCAGCTAGCATCCTAGCTAATATTCAAACCAAGGACCCCAGAGCTGCCAAGGCATCAGTGCTAACTACTAAACCACTGTACCCCCCCCCCATAGCCTGTATACTTGACCCACAAATCAGATATATCCCTTCCACTAATTAGTACACCGCATCAATTCTCCAGTTAGAATATTTAATGATTCAATACTCTAAACAACCATTCCAGCATCAGATCCTTAATTAACAAACTTCACTCTGCATGGATTTTGGGAAAGTGCCAAACACCAAGTGTTAGTTAAATGGAACTCAGACGTTCAAGAAATACCTGTGATCCCATTTCTGAATCGTAAGTGCTGGTTACCTGTCTGACATGTTATTCCTCCAAACGTCGCTAATTATAATGGGTCGCTACATCAGCAGCATGCTTTACTAATTCAGTGGCTAAACCAGAGCATCAGCATGCCAACATTATAAAATAATTTCTCAGGGCAATCAGCTGCTGATTATAATCAGAGCAAACTTCAGTCCTGTCAGTCCATACATACGAAACTGTTTATATCATATTCACAACTTAAAAAATACACTGGACAACATGAATTGAATGATAAGAAGTAAATACAAAAAATAGATTCATAGGGTTTTTTTTACAAAAGGCAAATCCACTTTGCACTGAAAGTGCACTTGGAAGTGCAGTCGCTCTAAATCTAAGGGATAGATCTGAAATGAGGGGAAGCTCTGCTGATTTTATCATCCAATCATGTGCAAGCTAAAATGCTGTTTTTTTATTTTCCTTGCATGACCCCCTCGGATCTACAGTGACTTTACTTCCAAGTGCACTTTCAGTGCAAAGTGGATTTTCCTTTAGTAAATAATCCCCATAGTGTTCAAAAGCGATGTTATTTCCGGGGACAAGTATCAGTAATGTGCTTTTCAGTACCTGGGATTTTCCTTGATTGTCAGGGACAGGTGACAACTTTACACCAAGTATCTTCCAGTGACACTTTGACAGAACGATGTATACATCATACCGTCCCTGAGATAAAGGAATTAATAAGTCCCAGAATGTGACATGTTTGTTAATTAGGAATATATTTCGTATTTTATTTAAGTCTTTTAAAATTTTAGCTTGAAACACTGAAGTCCAAAAAAACAAATGGAATGCAAAACAATTACCTTTCATTTTTGCCCGTTTTTCCACAGCTCATAAAAGTTTGATGCTGATCTTACAAACAAACAAGTGGATGCTGCTCCAGGTTAAAATATAGTATAAAACCCCTGTAGTAATTCCCCGAGGTGGTGAGTGGTCGGTGTACTGGCTTATAGTGTCGTCTTAGCACCTGAGCAAACATGTAGATAAAAGGAAGCCGGCAGCTTGATCTTCTGCAATGATTAAGGCTACACGCCGAAACGCGTAAGCCCGGTATTATTTTGTACCACACCTGGATTAATAAATTTACTCATTGCCAAGGATCGAGCTGCCGGCTTCCTTTTATCTACATGTATGCTTCAGGATGGTCTGTTACCTAGTCTATCACGCTATCCTTATTCAATCAGGTGCAATGTCCAGCTCATCAGCTGAAATCCAAGATATGCAAAGAAACTTTGGATGGCTGCACTCCACAAAGTTGTAGTTTATTGGTAACCATATAAAAGCATATATACAAGCAAACAACAGTACAAGGGGTGCAGAGGAGTCGAAGCGTTTTGCGCAAGTTTACCGCATACTCACGACCCATGAGTCATAAGTAAATGTCATGAGTAAGCGCTAAACTAGCACGAAACGTGTTGACTCCTCTGCACCCCCTGTGCCATTTTTTACCTGTATATATGCTTTTATATGATTATCAATAAACTACAACTTTGTGGAGTGCAGCCTTTCAAAGTTTCTTTACATAGTCTCATAAAAGTTTAACATGGGAGCCTTCAAAGAACACAAGAGCACCTTAAAAAAAAAAAGAAAAAAAGAAAAAAAAAGAAATATAAAGAGATATAATCTTAGAAAAATGAATAATAAAATCTTCTTTGGTGGTGGAATAAAACTTTTCAGCTGTAAAAGAGGCAAAACGTTTATTTGTGGACTTGTAGAATCTACCAAAGAAATAGATTTTGATGGATTATTTTCTTTCCATTTATAGTGATAATTGGAAGAGCAGTTTTAATATTGGGCAAAACTTTCAGAGTGGATCTTTCCCTTATAAATTATTAACCACTTGCTGACCAGCCACTGTCATTATACTGCGGCAGGTTGGCACGGCTGAGCAAACCATTGTAGGAGTACATTGGCCGCTTTAAGAGCTAAAGGGGGTGCGCGCCTCCGTGGCGCAACATCGGAGCCAATGCTCGTGGCCGGCAGCCGCAATGTCTGCTGGTGACCCGCGATCGCTCCTCAGAGAGCCAGTATGGGGATCTGTCAATGTAAACATACTGATATCCCCATTCTGCCACAGAAGTAGAGAGAGATCTGCTTCTCCTAGTGATCAGGAACAGCGATCTCACTCTACTCCCAGTCAGTCCCATCCCCCCACAGTTAGGAACACCTCCCTAGGGAACACTTAACCCCTTGATCACCCCCTAGTGTTAACCCCTTCCCTGTCAGTGACATTTCTACAGTAATCAGTGGCTATTTTTATCTCTGATCGCTGTATAAATGTCAATGGTCCCAAAAAAGTGTCAAAAGTGTCCGATCTGTTCTCTGCAATGTCGCCGTCTCACTAAAAATCGCTGATCACTGCCATTACTAGTAAAAAAAAAAAAAAAGAAAAACTATAATAAAAATGCCATAAATATATCCTCTATTTTGAAAACACTATAACATTTTTGCACAAACCAATCAATCAGAATACA
This sequence comes from Aquarana catesbeiana, assembly GCF_042186555.1. Lineage (NCBI taxonomy): Eukaryota > Metazoa > Chordata > Amphibia > Anura > Ranidae > Aquarana > Aquarana catesbeiana. The sequence goes on along the minus strand of NC_133325.1, from coordinate 64,924,060 downwards.
TATTGGCCTAAACTGATGAAGAAATTTGTTTTTTGTTTTTTTTGTATATGTATTATAGCAAAAAGTAAAAAATATTGGGTTTTTTCAAAATTGCCGCATTTTTTTGTTTATAGTGCAAAAAAGAAAAACCGCAGAGGTGATCAAATACCACCAAAAGAAAGCTCTATTTGTGGGGAAAAAAGGACGTCAATTTTGCTTTGGTACAACGTCGCACGACCGCGCAATTGTCAAATCGACGCAGTGCCGTATCCTTCTGGGGCTGAAATGGTTAAAAATTAACATTCACCTTTAAGAAACTGGCTCCTAAAAATATACACCTATATGATAGGAATCAAATCTATGAAATCTATCATGACAAATAACTGAGATTTTATAGCACCATTTGTGAGTTTCAAGAACAAGGGATTTTTTTTAAGTCTACAAATTTTTCCTGTAAAGGTTTCCATTTATTCAACTGGACTCTTCTGTAATGTTGAAGATGTTTCATAGCATTATTAAGCCCATTTTTCCCAAGAAGTGGTCTGGAGAAGCTATCAACAAGGGTTGGAATCTATGTATTGATCTAGGACGATTTGCTGTTTAAATAAAGAAACATGTACTGATAGAAATATGCAGGCTGCCACTGCAGGTCTCTCCTTTAAATAACGACAGCTGCCTAGCTGTCATGCTAATCCACCCAGTTGAGTCGAGCAGTTTGCAGTTGAGGAGTTCCAAACTGACTTGCTGAATACTTGTTGTGCTGGTTGTGGGTCAGAGTCTCAGAAAGGACTGAAACGAGAGGGCAAGCTTGAGAGTGTCCCTCAGCACAGGTTTCCGTTAAGATATATACATATATATATATATATATATATATATTTATTTTATATGAGGAGAAGGCACAAAGCAAAGTAATATCAAACAGCCCAGGTGCAACTTATGTAATATGTAAATATCCATCCAAGATATGAATCCCTAATGCCCCGTACACACGGTTGGACATTGATCGGACATTCCGACAACAAAATCCTAGGATTTTTTCTGACGGATGTTGGCTCAAACTTGCCTTGCATACACACGGTCACACAAAGTTGTCGGAAAATCTGATCATTCTGAACGCGGTGACGTAAAACACGTACATCGGGACTATAAACGGGGCAGTAGCCAATAGCTTTCATCTCTTTATTTATTCTGAGCATGCGTGGCACTTTGTGCGTCGGATTTGTGTAAACGCGATCGGAAATTCCGGGTTTTGTTGTCGGAAAATTTTGTAGCCTGCTCTCAAACTTTGTGTGTCGGAAAATCCGATGGAAAATGTGTGATGGAGCCCACACACGGTCGGAATTTCCGACAACAAGGTCCTATCACACATTTTCCGTCGGAAAATCCGACCGTGTGTACGGGGCATAAGAGTGTCTTGTTTCCTGGATGTCTGTATCTATATAGTGCAGTTATAATTTGTACTTCTTTGGAATACTCAAACCTTATTACATTTAAATTCAGCTCTCTACAAACATTATAAAAGGTCTGGTCAGACAAAATGAATCTGAGTTATGATGAGAAATTAACCTTGCAGCCCTAGACGGAGGAGCTGTATGATGCAGCATGTTCATTTTAAAAGCTAGGTGAATCCCAGGACCCTGACCCTTCTTACTGTTGCTAAACCCAGCTGTCAGCTGAAGAAAGAAATGAACATTTAGAAGGTTAAGAGAGGTTTTAACAGTACATTTAATGAATGGAATAAAATTTCTTGGGACATTTCCAAAAACTGGAACTGTTGACAGTTATGGAATGAACTGTTAGTTATGTTTTTGGAAGGCAAGGATTTGGTGCAACACAGACTTTCTCAACCAGGGTTCCATGGAGCATTAAGTTTCTTTCAAAGGTTGCTAGGGGGTTCCTTGGGCAATGAGTAATCTCTGCCTCTCAAGTAAACACTAACAACAATGATCTTTTTAGCTATTGGTAAGCAAGGTGGTCTTCCCAAAGACCACCAATGGAAGAAGCATTCTTCCCAAAGACCACCAATGTAAAGAGCATCCTTCCTAAAGACCACAAATGTAATGAGCATCCTTCCTAAAGACCACAAATGTAATGAGCATTATTCCTAAAGACAACCAATGTAATGGGCATTCTTCCCAAATACCACAAATGTAATGAGCATTCTTCCCAAAGACCACCAATGTAATAGGCATTATTCCTGGAGACCAAAAATGTAATGGGCATTCTGCCCAAAGACCACAAAGGTATAGAGCATTCTCCCTAAAAGGCCAACTATGTAATGGGCATTCTTCCCAAAGACCACACATGTAATGGGCATTCTTCCCAAAGACCTCAAATGTAAGAAGGATTCTTCCCAAAAACCTCCAATGTAATGGGCATTAATTTCCAATGTAATGGGCATTTTCCCAAAGGCCATTAATGAAAGGAGAATTATTCCCAAAGAGCTCCAATGTATTGGACATTCTTCCCAAAAGGCCACCAATGCAATGGAAAATTTTCCTAAAGACCACAAACTTAATGGACAATATTCACAAAGACCCCCAATATAAGGAGGATTCTTCCTAAAGACCACAAACTGAATGGTCAGTTTCCACAAAGAGCACCAATGTAAGGAGGATTCTTCCTAAAGACCTCAAATGTAATGGCATTCTTCCCAAAGATGACATTTGTAATAGGCATTCTTCCAAAATGACCACTGATGCAATAGACATGTTTCCCAAAGACCACACATTTAATGGACATTGTTTACAAAGACCAAATGTGGGGAACATTCTTCTTTAAGACCACAAATGTGAGGAGTGTTCTTCGTAAAGACCACCAATGCAATGGACATTTTTCCTAAAGACCGCAAGCTTAACAGACATTCTTCACAAAGACCACAAATGTGAGGAGCGTGCTTCCTAAAGACCCCCAATGTGAGGAGCGTTCTTCCTATAGACCAAAAATTTGAGGAGCGTTCTTCCTAAAGCGCACCAATGTAAGGGGCATTCTTCCTAAAGACCTCCAAAGTAATAGCATTCTTCCCAAAGATGACATTTGTAATAGGCATTCTTCCCAAATGACCACTGATGCAACGGACAAGTTTCCCAAAGACCACAAATTTAATGGACATTGTTTACAAAGACCAAATGTGAGGAGTGTTCTTCCTAAAGACCACAATTGTGAGGAGCATTCTTCCTAAAGACCCCCAATGCAATAGACATTATTCCTAAAGACCCCAAACTTAACAGACATTCTTCAGAAAGACCACAAATGTGAGGAGCATTCTCCCTAAAGACCCCAAATTTGAGGAGCGTTCTTCCTAAAGACCACAAATGTGAGGAGCGTTCTTCCTAAAGACCCCCCCAAGCAATGGACATTTTTTCCTAAAGACCACAAACTTAACATACATTCTCCACAAAGACTACAAATGTGAGGAGCGTTCTTCCTAAAAGAGCACCATTGTAAGGGGCATTCTTCCTAAAGATCTCCAATGTAATGACATTCTTCCCAAAGATGACATTTGTAGGCATTCTTCCCAAATGACCACTGATGCAATGGACATGTTTCCCAAAGACCACAAATTTAATGGACATTGTTTAAAAGACCAAATGTGAGGAGCGTTCTTCCTAAAGACCATAAATGTGAGGAGCGTTCTTCCTAAAGACCCAATACAAAAAACATTTTTCCTAAAGACTGTAAATTTAACAGACATTCTTCACAAAGACGACATTTGTAATAGGCATTCTTCCGAAATGACCACTGATGCAATGGACATGTTTCCCAAAGACCACAAATATAAAGGACATTGTTTACAAAGACCAAATGTGAGGAGCGTTCTTCCTAAAGACCATAAATGTGAGGAGCGTTCTTCCTAAAGACCACAAATGTGAGGAGTGTTCTTCCTAAAGACCACAAATGTGAGGAGTGTTCTTCCTAAAGACCACCAATGCAATAGACATTTTTCCTAAAGACAGCAAACTTAACAGACATTCTTCGGAAAGACTGGAAATGTGAGGAGCGTTCTTCCTAAAGACCACAAATGTGAGACGTGTTCTTCCTAAAGACCACAAATGTGAGAAGTGTTCTTCCTAAAGACCACAAATGTGAGAAGTGTTCTTCCTAAAGACCACCAATGCAATAGACATTTTCCTAAAGACAGCAAACTTAACAGATATTCTATTCGCAAAGACTACAAATGTGAGGAGCGTTCTTCCTAGAGAGTACCAATGTAAGGGGCATTCTTCCTAAGGACTACATATACTGGGCATTCTTCCCACTGACCAAAATACCAATGGATGGTAAAAACTAGCAGGGGTACCAGCAGACTGGAAAGTTATTCCAGTTATCCTCCATGGTAAAAGATTGAGACAGGCAGATCCAACATGAAAAAAATAAGACACATTTTTATGCTGATATTTGTAAAGTAAAAAAAAAAAAAACAGAACCATTTCCATGGACACTACTTTCAGAAATCTCCATAGGCAGAAGCTATCCTTGGAATTTAGGAAAAGACCATTAAAATAAGGGTTCAGTCTAGTAAGAGTGTGATGACTTGTGCAATACGGGGATATTTTCGGGATGACAGATGGAAAGCAGTGTTCTTACCTGAATTCCTCAGCTTCCTATTCTTCAGCACCGAGATGATGACCAGCAGACTGCCCAGGATATCCACCACGGTGGTGAGGATCAGCACGCTGGACAGCGCAGTCACCAGCCAGGCAGCCCGGGGAGCGCTCCCATCCAGCGGCTCTCCCTTCTCCAGCGCACAGCAGTTCCTCGCCCAGGACTCATTGTGCAGCATGGCTAGCGCTGTCCTCGCCTTGCCTCGCATCTCACGTGCCTAACATTTAGCGCAGATAAGTCGCAGAGGCTGAGACAAGTTTCCACCGCTGCTGCACCTTGACAAGTGTGAGGACAGGTACCAACATCCAAGGTGGTCACAGGTACAGGATGGGGATTGGATAGGGGGGATGGGGGTGGGTCAGCTGACTCTAGTGAAGTTAGGGGGGGGGCTGGTTGCTTGACTGTTGTGCAAACCCAACTGGGAGAACAAAAAACGTGCAATTGTAAAAAAAAAAAAAAAAAAAAAAAAAGGAAGTCAGCAGCAAGCCAACAGGATCGCAGGCACCGGGGAGTTAAATGTGACAGCAGAGAGAATGTGATGTGGAGCATACAGAGAAATGCAGGGAATGACAGTCACACACTACAGAGGTGACTGGAGCAAGAGCCAGTCCACAGCAAAGGCTCCCTCATACATTATACAGTCCCCCTTCCCTTCCTATGGCACATCTTATGCCTGGAGGATTAGCAGCAAGGATAACTTTGTCCCACAAGGTAAGCTAGGAGCTGCTAATAAAGGGAAAGGGAAGGGGAGGCTACAAAGTGCAGCAGCAATACAAATGCAAAGAGCAATGCCATAAAGGAGAATGACAGGCATGCGATATAGAGGTGATGGGAGTTCTCTGCAGTCATATGAAAATAGGATACCGATGGCAGAAAAGGATCCATCATGTGCCCATTTTCTACATGTTTGTCTTTACCACTGTTAATCCTGAGCATGTTTAACTTCACTTACTGTTAACTGGCTCATTGCCTCTACAAGTATCCACTCTTTCAGTAAGTTTATACTTCCTAATAGGACTCAAGAACTTTCCTCCTGCCAGTTTGAGGTCCTGACCCCATTATTACTGGGAGGGGGGGAAGGGGGGCTGCAAAGTGTAGTAGCAAACCCATAGTTCTTTATTCCACTTTGGTACTGAAAATACTACAAAGAGAAGAAATGGAAGGGGGCTTCAAAGTGCAGCAGCAATACAAACGCAAAAAGCAATTCCATAAAGGGGAACGACAGGCATGCATTATGGAGGTGATTGGAGTTCTCTGCAGTCATAGGAACATAAGAGACTGATGCCAGATAGGGATCCATCATATACCAATTTTCTACATTTTTGTCTAGATCTACAGTATATTAATCCTGAGCATGGTTACTGGCTCAATGCCTCTACAAGTATCCACTCTTTCAGTAAGTTTATACTTCCTAATATGACTCAAGAACTTTCCTCCTGCCAGTTTGAGGTCCTGGTACCATAATTAATGGAAAGGGAAGGAGGACTGCAAAGTGCAGTAGCCATACAAATGCAAAGAGCAGTGCCATAAAGAAGAATGACAGTCACACACTACAGAGGTGACTGGAGCAGGAGCTAGTCCACAGAAAAGGCTAACCCCATACATTATACAGTCCCCCTTCCCTTTCCTTCCTTCCTTCCTTCCTTCCTTCCTTCCTTCCTTCCTTCCTTCCTTCCTTCCTTCCTTCCTTCCTTCCTTCCTTCCTTCCTTCCTTCCTTCCTTCCTTCCTCCTTCCTTCCTTCCTTCCTTCCTTCCTTCCTTCCTTCCTTCCTTCCTTCCTTCCTTCCTTCCTTCCTTCCTCCCTCCCTCCCTCCCTTCCTTCCTTCCTTACTCCCTTCCCTTCCCCATCCTATGCCTGGAGGATTAGCTGCAAGGATAACTTTGTCCCACAAGGTAAGCTAGCAGCTGCAAAGTGCAGCAGCAATACAAATGCAAAGAGCAATGCCATAAAGGAGAATGACAGGCATGCAATATAGAGGTGATGGCAGTTCTCTGCAGTGATAGGAAAGACTGGATACTGATGGCAATGTAGAAAATGTGCCCATTTTCTACATTGTCTATACCAGTGTTTCTCCACTCCAGTCCTCAAGGCGCCCCCAACAGGTCATGTTTTCAGGCTTGATCAAGCTGATTTGATCAGTTTCCATGCCTTGGTAATTACCACAGCAGTTTAATCTGAGGGAAATCCTGAAAACATTACCTGTTGGGGCACCTTGAGGACTGGAGTTGAGAAACATTGGTCTATACCACTGTTAATCCTGAGCATGTTTAACTTCAATTACTGTTAACTGGCTCACTGCCTCTACAAGCATCCACTCTTTCAAAATTATACTTCCTAACTTTACTCAAGAACTTTCCTCCTGCCAGTTTGGGGTCCTGGCCCCATTATTACTAGGGATGGAAGGGGGGCTTCAAAGTGCAGTAGCAAACCCATAGTTCTTGATTCCAGATTGGTACTCAAAATACTACAAAGGGAAGAAAGGGAAGGGGGGCTGCAAAGTGCAACTGCAATACAAATGCAAAGAGCAATGCCATAAGAGAGAATGGCAGTCATAGAGGTGATGGGAGTTCTCTGCAATCACAGGAACATAGGAGAATGATGGCAGAAAAGGATCCATTATATGCCATTTTTTTTGTCTAGACCTATTCATTCTGAGCACGTTTAACTTTAAATGGACTCACTGGGCTTGATTTACTAAAGGCAAATAGATTGTGCACTCTGCAAGTGCATTTACTCCAGAGCTTAGTAAATGTAGTAAAGCTCTGCTGACTTCCATCATCCAATAACGTGCAAGCAAAAATGCAGTTTTTTTTGTGATTGGGTAGTCTTTGCAACGTGAAGCTTTACCGCATTTAGTAAGCTCTTTGCAAAGTGCACAGTCTATTTTCCTTAAGTAAATCCACCCCATTGCCTCTACAAGCATCTGCTCTTTATACTATACTATAGTATAGTATAATTATACTTTCTAAAATTACTCATGAACTTCCCTCCTACCAGTGTGAGGTCATGGCCCTATTGTTACTGGGAAGGAGGGCTGCAAAGTGCAGTAGCAAAACCAATGCAAAAAAGCAATGCAAAAAGGGAGAATGACTGCCATGCATTTATGGAGATGATGGGAGTTCTCTGCAGTCATAGACACAGTGAGGTTGATTTAGTAAAACTGGAGAGTGCAAAATCTGGTGCAGCTGTGCATGGTAACCAATCAGCTTCTAACTTCAGCTTGTTCAATTAAGCTTTGACAATAAAACCTGGAAGCCGATTGGTTTCTATGTAGAGCTACAACAGATTTTGCACTCACCAGTTTTAGTAAATCAACTCATTAACATTAGAAAGAACCCACTTGGAGTGCATGGAGTTTTCATCATGTGCCCTTATTTAACATTTTTGTCTAGACGTATGTTAAGCCCAAGCATGTTTCATTTCACTTAGAGTTAACTGTCTCCCTACCTCTCCTGGAAGCCTGCTCCAAGCATATTTAACTTCACTTACTGTTAACTGGCTCACTGCCTCTACAAGCATCCACTGTTTCAGTAAGTTTATACTTGGTAACAATATTGCGATGCCAGACATCACATGAGTTTTGCAACGCATTGCTGTGCACATCACATGCAATTTCTGTGCGATATGCATTCAGCAATACAAACTGTATTTGTATGTATATTTCTATGTATGTATATACTTTTTTTTTGGTCCGCACTGCAATCGGAACGCATGGGTGTTCAGACCCATGCGATCCGATCCCTGTCCGATTTCACAGTTCATACTGTGATCTGCAAACCGATTTGGGGGTGTCATTAACACATTGACACCCGCCGCGGTTCGCAGAGAGCAGTGTGAACTGCCTGTGAGTGAGATGCAGGAACTCACACAGGAATCATGCTGCTTCCTGCATCGCAAAAGTGTGAACCGAGACTAACTCGGGTCAAGGACCTGCTAGTTTGAGGTGTCCTTGACCCAATATTGCTGGGGAGGGAAGGGGGGCTGCAAAGTGCATTAGCAAACCCAATGCAAAAAGCTATGCAATTAGGGAGGATGACAGTCATGCATTATAGAGGTGATGGGCGTTCTGTGCAGTCATAGAAACATTGAAGACCGTTGGCAAAAAAAGAACACTTGGAGTGCATGGAGTTTCCATCATGTTAACCTCAAGCATATAAAATTTCACTTAAGCCTCGTACACATGATCGGATTTTCCGATAGGAATTGTGTGATGACAGGTTGTTGGCGGTAAAAATGTTGGATGGCAGGTTTTAAAATTTTCCGCGGACAAATGTCTGTTGTCGGATTTTCCGAGTGTGTGTACACAAGTCCGTTGGACAAAAGTCCAAAGTACAAACACGCATGCTCGGAAGCAAGGATAAGCCAGAAGCGGTCGGTCTTGTAAACTAGCGTTCGTAATGAAGAATTAACATTCGTGACGTGGCAAATTATGAGATCTCGAAATGCAGCGCACAATTCTCTTCTTCTTTAAAGCGGGGTTCCACCCAAAAGTGGAACTTCCGCTCATCGGATTCCTCCCCCCTTCGGTGCCACAATTGGCACCTTTGAGGGGGGAGGGGGGTGCAGATACCTGTATAATACAGGTATCTGCACCCACTTCCGGGTATAGCTAGCTACAGAATATCCGCAGATACGTCACTCCCCTCCCCCCCCCCCCCGTTGTGTTCTGGGAAACACACAGTTCCCAGAACACAACGGGGACCAGTGAAGACGCGCAGCGCGACTCGCGCATGCGCAGTAGGGAACCGGGCAGTGAAGTCACAACGCTTCACTTCCTGATTCCCTCACCGAGGATGGTGGCGGCGGGGGCAGCCGAGAGACTAGCGATTGCTCGTCTTCTGCTGCCAACATCGCGGGCACCCTGGACAGGTAAGTGTCCATTTATTAAAAGTCAGCAGCTACAGTATTTGTACCTGCTGGCTTTTAATATTTTTTTTTAAGGTGGACTCCCTCTTTAATGGGATAATAATGAAGCTGCTTTGCTGGTGATACTGATGAAGATATTGCAAACAAATTTTCAAAGGCTTTTTTTTTCTAGTGAAATCAAGAATAATATTATTATGTTTTTTTAAATTATTATTTGGGCAAGTTACCACAACACCATTATCCCGTAGTTTTTAAAAACAAAAATACAACTATGTTGGTGTCCCTTGTCAATTTTACATTGTGTTTTTTAAATGTAACTGTCTACTCCCAAACTGTCATTTGAAGTAAAACACATAGCCAAGTATTATTCTACACAATTGTTTTTATTATGCATTAAAAAAAAGAAAACAAATAAAATTAGACATGCTATCTGGCAATAGAACTTAACCAAAAAGTGCATTCTATGCATCCAAAAATATAGAAACTATACCAAATAAAAATCATTATTTAACCAGAAAAATAATGTCAAAGCAATAATTCCAAGGCCAATAATAAATAAAACGTTATCTCCTCCGATTCCGCAACATGTCTGGTTGACGAACGGCTGTTCAGAAACGAACTGAAAAGCACGTAATGAAAAGCGCAAAATGAAAAGTGGGAATCAACACTCACCAAACTTCTACTAACACGAAATTAGCAGAAGGAGCCCAAAGGGTGGCGCTAAAGAGCTGAAAAACCACGTAGTACGTCACTACGTTCGTGTTTGTTGGCCGACAATTCCTTGCCGTTTGTATGCAAGACAAGTTTGGGCCAACGCCCTTTGGACAAAAGTCCACGGTTTTGTTGGCCAACAATCCGATCGTGTGTACGAGGCTTTAGAAACATAAGAGACCGATGGCAGAAAAGGATCCATAATATGCCAATTTTTTACATTTTTGACTTAACCTATTAACCCCGAGCATGTTTAACTTTAAATGGACTCACTGGGGTTGATTTACTAAAGGAAAATAGATAGCGCAGTAATTGTATTTGTTTGTAATGCACAATCAAAACTCAAGGTGAGAATGTGAAACCAAGCTGCAACTTCATGTGAGATTCACACAAAACATACACCTTTCAATAAGTAAGTTGCACTAGACTCCTGTATCAATAATAAATAAATATAGTGAAAAAATGAAAAAAGAATATCACAAATAAAGTCCATCCGATGTGAGATGAAAAATGATGTGAAACCGACAAACGATGCACCCAAAGATTGTGATAGGAGAAAGATGACTAAACACAATGCGGTTTACCGACTTCCAATGATCTCCTATCAGGGGAGATCACAAGCGCTTTCGGCTTAATACCCAGCCCGGGCCTTTCGGGCCTTTCGGGCTGGGTATTGGTCACAGCATCTTCCTGGATTGCACCACTCAAAGGGACATATTGCCACACAATGTCCATAAAGAATTTATTGCTTCCATAGTGTAAAATCTTTGTGGTAATTTAATAAGTAAAAAAGTATTGCACCTAAAATTAGGTAGAATATACAAAGCATAAAAAAATCAAGCCGGCCAGCTCTCCAATGCAGCCCATCACTCCGGGACCTGCGCGAACGCGGTGACGTCAGCACGTCGCTCTCCGGTAAGCGGGTCAGTGTCAAAAGTTCTTTCACCTTATTGCATAGGATGCATTAAGATGAAAAAACACGAGGGTTTACAACCCCTTTAATTTCACTTACACTCGGTTTACAGTACTGCAATGCACTTTTGATGCGATTTTTAGTGCGATTATTTATATGTATATTCTGATAGCCAGATCGCACTGAAACTGCCCCAAAGTAGCACAGGAACCTTTTCCAAAATCGTACCACCCAGTGACATGAACAGGCACCATTGAAAATAATATGATTTGCCTTGGCCATGAGATTCGGCACGATTCCAGTTGCCTCAGAAATTGCACTCGTGTGAACCAGCACTGTTATCTAACTCACTACTTCTACTGGAAGTCTATTCCAAGCGCGCACTGCTCTCTCAGTAAAATACTTCCTAACGTTACTCATGAACTTTCCTGCTGCCAGTTTGAGGTTGTGCCCCATTGTTCTTGATTCCAGCTTGGTACTGAAAATACTGAGAAGGGAAAGAAGGGGGGGGGGGGCTGCAAAGTGCAGCAGCAATAATTTACAAAGGCAATGCAGTAAGGTAGAATGACAGTCATGCATTATAGAGGTGATGGGAGTTCTCTGCAGTCATAGAAATATACTGAAAAGGATTAATTGGTCTATCATGCTCCTTTTTTACATTTTTTGTCTAGCCCTGGCATGTTTAACCCCTTGCCTACAGGGCACTTTCACCCCCTTCCTGCCCAGACCAATTTTCAGCTTTCAGCGCTGTCACACTTTAAATGACAATTACGCATTCATGCAACACACTGTACTCAAACAAAATGTTTAGCATTTTTTGCCCCACAAATAGAGTTTTCTTTTGGTGATATTTAATCACCTCTGGGTTTTTTATTTTTTGCAAAATAAACAAAAACAGACTGAAATTTTGAAGAAAAAAAAAAAAGTTTTCATAGTTTGTTATAACATTTTGCAAACAGGTAATTTTTCTCCTTCACTGATGGGCACTGTTGAGGCAGCACTGATGGGCATTGATGGGCACTGATAGGCTGCACCAAGGCTCGGTTCACACTTGTGCGATGCGGGAACCCTGCAAATCCACTGCAGGTTCCCGAATTGCACCAGTTCACACTGCCATATGCAAACTCCTGGGAGTGCCAATACATTGTTAGTGACACCCCCATTTCAGCTCGCATATCGAACTGTGAACTGACAGTTTGGACATGAATCGGAACGCGTGGGTGTGAACACCTATGCGATGTGATTCTGGTGCGGACCAAAAAAAGCCATACTATCTGTACTATCATTGCATGTGATTTGCACTGCAGTGCGGTTTGAATCTAATGTGATCTTGCCCCACGCACAAGTGTGAACCGGGACTGATGGGCACTGATGAAGAGGCACTGATGAGGCTGCACTAATAGGCAGCACTGATGGGCACTAATAAGTGGCACTGATGGGCACTGATAGGCCGCACTGATAGGCCACACTGATAGGCGGCACTGATGGGCGGCACTGATGGACACTGGTAGACGCCACTGATAGGTGACACTGATGTATGGGCACTGGTAGTCACTGATTGGCAGCACTGGTATGCACTGATTGGTATCACTGTTGAGCACAGATTTGCAGCACTAGTGGGACAGATTGGCAGCACTTGTGGGCACTGGTGGACTGCACTGATAATCAGTGTATATATCCCTTATAGAGATGCCGGTTATCGGCTCTCTTCTCCGATCCTCACGCTGACAGCATGAGGAAAGGAGTGCCAATCACCGGCATCTGTTTACTTCTGTGATGAGCTGTGATTGGACACAGCTGATCACGTGGTAATGAGCCACTGATTTGCTCTTTACCTGGGAGTCTGTTCCAAGCACCCACTGCTTTTTAAAGTGGAGTTCCACCCAAAAGTGGAACTTCCACTCATCAAATTCCTCCCCCCCTCCGGTGACACAGTTGGCACCTTTCAGGGGGGAGGGGGGTACATATACCTGTATATTACAGGTATCTGTACCACTTCCGGCATAGATAGCCGCAGAATCTGCGGTTATTTACGCCACTTCCTGCTCCCTCCCCGCTGCCTGCTGGGAAACACACGGGTCCCAGAGACAGCAGGGACCATCCGTATTGCGCTGCGCGACTCGCGCATGCGCAGTAGGGAACCGGGAAGTGAAGCCGCACGGCTTCACTTCCTGATTCCCTTACCGAAGATGGAGGCGGCAGCACCCGAGGACGGAGAGACGCTTCGGCCTCGGGTGCTGACATCGCGGGCGCCCTGGACAGGTAAGTGTCCATGTTTTAAAAGTCAGCAGCTGCAGTATTTGTAGCTGCTGACTTTTAAAAAAAAATTTTTCGGCGGCGCTCCGCTTTAAGTAAAATAATTTCTAACATTGAAATAGTTGATCATAACCTATCACCACAGGGTGGTGCTGTGGATACCAAAATAATATATAAAGAAGTGCCACGTCCCATAACTTGAATATAGTAGTGAAAGGATTGGTACTGGACTTTATAGGCAGTGAGATACACAAAAATTATATATATATATATATATATATATAAAAGGTTTTTAACAAATTGATTAAAACAAGCACAACCAGACAGATAATTCCTAACATTACTCATGAAGTTTTGGAGGTTATGACCCCATGCTCTTCATTCCAGCGTCATGCAAATAAATACCTAACCTTTTTTCCGCCCTTAATGTATTTTAAGGTTATAATCATCCCCTCCCCCTTTTTCTCCCTTTCTTGAGGCTGTATATATACAGTAGCCCAAGCATGCCTTGCAGCACTAGAGTCCTCAGTTCGAGTCCCACCCCAGACATGGTCTGCATGGAGTTTCCTTTCACACTCCAAAGACATGCTGGAAGCAGTGGTGACTGCCCCCCCGGTCAGTCGGCCCCGCACTTACGCCTCCACCCCCCCTCCCCAGTTGGCCGGTCAGCCCCACACTTACCCAATCTAGGTCGCGGGCAGCTTTGGCTCCTTCCTGCAACTCCTCCTTTTCTGCGTCTTGGGCTTCACGGGGGTTTCCTCCTCGGCAGCTTTCCTCAGAGCGGTGGCCAATACGATTGCTTCTCCTCTCGCCCAATCGGAGGAGAATCAGGAAAACAATAGCGAATAATAATTTGCCATTGTTACACAACTGGGTTGGCTCAGGGCACAGTGCACTGCGCCCGGGTCCACCATTTTTTTAAGCCAATTAGAGCCTCTGACTCTAATCACCTGCTTCTAAAAAAAAAACCCCAAAAATTGGAATCATTTGTTCGGCGCCCTGCATGTAGATTAGGGGCCAGATGTATGGATTAGGGGGACATTGCGCTTTCAATGGACAGGCCGCCACTGGCTGGAAGGTTATTTGATTCCTGTATAAAGTATGGGTGTGTGAGATAGGGACCCTAAATTGTAAGCTCCTTTAGGACAGGGAATGATGTGAATGTGCAATATGTAAAGTGCTGCATAAACTGTCTATATAAAGACCTGTAACAAATAAATTGCAGATCTCTTGCCTAGAGGATTAGCTGGAAAGCTAACTTGGTCCTACAAGAGAAGTTAGCAGCTGGAAACAGAGGGAAGGAGGACTGCAAAGTGCAGCAGAAATACAGATGCAAAAAGCAATGCAGTAAGGTAGAATGACAGTCATGCATTATAGAGGTGATGGGAGTTCTCTGCAGTCCTAGAAAAGCAGAAGACAAATGACAGAAGACCAAGAGGTCCATCATGTATTCTTTTTATTTTTTTGTCTAGGTCTGTATTGGTCCATAAAGACATGGATGAGCGAGTTTGGGGTGGAGGAACTTGACTGGCCTGACCTCAACCCGATAGAAGACCTTTGGGATGAATTAGAGCGGAGACTGCAAGCCAGGCCTTCCCGTCCAACATCAGTACCACCTATCAGTTCCCATCAGTGCCGTCTCATCAGTGCCACCTATCAGTGTCCATCAGTACAGACTATAAGTGCCCATTAGTGCAGCCTCATCAGCGCACATCAGTGAAGGAGAAAAATTACCTGTTTGCAAAAACATTTAACAAAGTATAAAACAATTTTTATTTTTTTGGTCTTTTTTTGTTTTCATTTGTTTAGCAAAAGTAAAAAAAAAAACCCAGGGATGATTAACAGCTTCAGCCCCGGAAGATTTTACCCCCTTCCTGACCAGGGCACTTTTTGCGATTTAGCACTGCATCGTTTTAACTGACAATTGCGCGGTCATGCGACGTTACACCCAAACAAAATTGACGTCTTTTTTTCCCCACAAATGGAGCTTTCTTTTGGTGGTATTTGATCACCTCTGCGGTTTTTATTTTTTGTGCTATAAACAAAAAAGAGAGCGACAATTTTGAAAAAAAAAGCTATATTTTGTACTTTTTGCTATAATAAATATCCCCATTTTTTTTAAAAAAGCAATTTATTTCTCAGTTTAGACTGATATGTATTCTTCTACATATTTTTGGTAAAAAAAACCCCAATAAGCGTATATTGATTGGTTTGCGCAAAAGTTATAGCGTCTACAAAATAGGGGATAGTTTAATGGCATTTTTATTATTAATTATTTTTTATTAGTAATGGTGCGATCTGCGATTTTTATCATGACTGCGACATTATGGCGGACACATCGAACACTTTTGACACTATTTTGGGACCATTGTCATTTATACAGCGATCAGTGCTATAAAAATGCACTGATTACTGTGTAAATGGCACTGGCAGGGAAGGGGTTAAAGTGGAGTTCCACCCTAAAAACAAAAATGTCATTTATGTGCATGCAAAAAAAAAAAAAAAACATTTGGAGAAAAATTTTTTTTTACTCACCTCTAAATGCCTGTTGCTAGGGGGTCCCTCATAGTCTGCCTCCTTCAGTGCCTGGGCTCTTGACGTCACTTCCCTTGGCACAGGAAGGGAGATCACCTCTCCTCCCTCCCTCTTGTCAATCATTTGGGACATGTCTCAGGTCCCAGATGATTGTGCGGCCAATCACGGCACGCGGCGCCGCTCGCACATTCACAGTGGGTGCCTGGCTGTGAAGCCACAGCCGGGCGCCCACTGTTACAATGCCGGCGCCGCCAAGCGGAGGGGGAGACGAGCGGGGCTTCGATCCCCCGCATCGCTGGACCCTGGAACAGGTAAGTGTCCGATTATTAAAAGTCAGCAGCTGCAGTATTTGTAGCTGCTGACTTTTAATTTTTTTTTTTTAAGCGGAACACCACTTTAAGTGTGTCCTAGGGAGTGATTCTAACTGTGGGGGGGATGGGCTACCACTGACATGACAGCGATCACTGCTCCCGATGACAGAGAGCAGTGATCTCTGTCATGTCACAAGGCAGAACGGGAAATGCCTTGTTTACATAGGCATCTCCCCATTCTGCGACTCCGTGACACGATCGCCAGGACAGCAGACATGGAGTCCGCGAGTCCCGGTCACGCTGTACGCAGTGTGCGCGTGCGCGCACCCGCTAGCCCCACCAATTAAAGGGGACGTACAGGTACGCCCATTTGCCCACCGCTGCCATTGTGCCAACGTATATCGGCGCGCAGCGGTCGGCAAGTGCTTAAATACCACCAAAAGAAAGCTCTATTTGTGTGAAAAAAATATGATAAAAAATGTCATATAAGTACGGTGTTGTATGACTGCGCAATTGTCGTTCAAAGTGCGACAGCTGTGAAAGCTGAAAATTGGCCTGGGCAGGAAGGGGGTGAAAGTCCCAGGTAGGCAGGTGGTTAGGGGGTACGATCAGGGGGAAGGGGAGCAGTAAAGTTGTGGCTCAACCATCTATTTTTACTGCAGCCAGCCACATGTGAAATAATGCAAATTAAAAAAAAGCATCACAGACAGCACTCAATTGTGTTGTCCACTAGGGTGAGCAATAGCATGAAAACCTCATTCTGCAGAAATCGCCACGCTTTTCCTTTAATATGGAGAAACGATGCAAACCATCCAAATATGTTAATATATAAGACCCCTTAAAAATGTGTCATCCTGTTCTTATCCTTCAGGTTCTGGAGAAATTCCAGCCTAGAATCTCCCTGCTATCTCCTATGGGAGAAGAGGCTGCACAGTGCAGAGCGATGTGCAATACAGAGCAGATCCAGAGAGGAAGGAACACACAAATATAGCTCAAATATAGCAGAGTGCTGCTGAATTCTGGCCCTCTGTGGCCCCCAGCAGTGCATGTTTTTCATTTTCATCACAGACCTACCAGTGAGATAAGTGTACAACTAATTCCTGCAGCTAGGAATGAGCAAAACATGCTCTGCTGGTATCCCTCAACGACCTGCTGCTATTACTATTATGGTAAGAAATCAGTCATCAGCACTCAGACGCTCAACTTAACCACTTCATCTCCGGAAGGTTTACCCCCCTTTATGACCTGGCCATTTTTTGCGATACGGCACTGCGTTACTTTAACTGACAATTGCGCGGTCTTGCGACGCTGTACACAAATAAAATTGTTTTCCCACAAATAAATCTTTCTGTTGGTGGTATTTGATCACCTCTGCGGTTTTTATTTTTTGTGCTATAAACACAAAAATATTGACGTTAAAAAAAAAAAAAAACATACACAATTTTTTTTACTTTTAGCTATAAAACATATCCAATAAAAAAATGTAAAAAATCTAATTTCTTCATCAATTTAGGCCAATATGTATTCCGCTACATATTTTTGGTAAAAGTTATAACATCTACAAACTATGGAATTTTTATTTATTTTACTAATAATGACGGTGATCAGCGATTTCTAACGGGACTGCAACATTGAAGTGGACAAATCTGAGACTTAGGGGTTGATTTACTAAAGGAAAATAGGCAGTTGCACTCAGCGAGAGCAGTTGCTCCGGGGCTTAGTAAATGAGGAAAAGCTCTGCTGAATTCCATCATCTAATCATATGCAAGCAAAAAAGGCTGTTTTTTAAATTTTCCTTGCACGTGATTGGGTATTCTTTGCAAAGTGAAGCTTTACCTTATTTACTAAGATCTGGAGCAACTGCACTTGCAGAGTGCAATAGCACTTTGCAAAGTGCACTGTCTATTTGCCTTTAGTAAATCAACCCCTAAGTGACACTTTTTGGGGACCAGTGACACCAATATAGTGATCAGTGCTAAAAAAGAATGCACTGTCACTGTACTAATGACACTGGCAGGGAAGGGGTTAACACCAGTGGAGATCAAGGGGTTAACTGTGTTCCCCGGGAGTGCTTGGTAATTGTGGGGGGGGGTGCTTTGACTGGGGGAAGACAGAAATCTGTGTTCCTGCTTAGTAGAAACACAAGATCTCCATCTTCCCCTCTGACAGAACGGTGATCTGCCTTGTTTACATAGGCAGACCGCCGTTCTGTCTGCCTCTGTAATGATCGGCAGGTCTCGGCGGACATCAGGTCCACCCGGTGCCCGCTGATTGGCTCCAGCTATGTCCAATCACAGCAGGAGCGGGTTTCTGGCGGCGCGCATGCACACCCCCGACCCCACCAAAAAAGACGTACAGGTACGTGTATTCACGCTGAAGGGCCCCCCTACCGCAGTATATATGCACAGGGTGGTCTGAAAGCAGTTTGAAGTACTGGCGTTAAGAGCTGATATACATTTGCCCACTTACAACAGGTCTCTTCACAGCTGTGGCAAAAGATTATGCCCCTGTCATTTTTGCGGGCAGCACCACTGCAGAACACAACCCATTCAGATGAACAGGGAAAGACATCCTAAAACATGAAAAGAAGAAACATGCAACAAGTGCAGCAGGGGCCGCCCCCTTGGACTTTTAAGGCAGAAATAGGAGTAATAGAATAAGTAAAAGGCAACAGAGTGCCACTTTTATTGAGTACACAATATAATAAATTTGTAGACATGAACCATAACATTAAAATATACAAGGTATACCAATGAACCAATGAATACATAAATGTATATATCAAACCCAAGGCAAATAACCCAGGTACTGCCAGAGTCAAACTGAGGTCAGTCCATGAAGATTTGTAGCATAACCCAACATGTTTCGGAAATTTATTGGTGTGTATTTTCCTTCATCAGGGGGATTTACATTTGGGTGACTTTATCTGCAACATAGATATAATAACGTAGTATGTGTACTATAGTACATAAAAAAATACGTAATTTTACATAATGAACTGTATAGTATTTAGGCTTAAGGGTACTTACATACAGGGTTTATTGAAAGAACATGGGGAAATAATAAAAACAAATACAGGGGATCCACGCTGGATGAGAGAGCCCGCATGGACAACATGGGTGAACAGGCATGCGACCCCAGACTTGCCACTGGTTCACATCCACAAGAAAGGCTCTGATGGCTACACCAGCAAAAAGGTAATACTCTCTAAGGAGCCAGAGGGAAACAAAATAAAATTAATCAATGTTTTAGGATTAGTGCACAGACACAACCAATGTGCTGTGACAGCAAAGCAAGGGCATATATTGCCCAGAGTTGCCTGTGTACAATGGTACATTACCTTTCACTATACTGATAGGAGTGCAGACATCAGAGCGGCTGTGCTCAGACCGAGACATGCCAGCTGTGTGTGAGCACTATAAATAAGAAGTGGCCTGATGAGGGAGCCAATCCTCCCAGGGGGTGGTGCTGGTTGTCTGACCTCATTTGCTGCATAGCGGAGGCTGGACTCGGAGTGTTTCTCTGACGCTGAGGCAACGTGACGTAGCCCCGCCCCTCGGGGCGTGATGACGTCATGAGCCAGCGCGTCACCAGGGAAGAAGAAATCCCCATCCGAGACACAGCGGGGACAGGTAGGAGCTCCTCCCCACACGTAAGGCTTGATATGGAGACAGGGAAGCCCCTGTCATTCATTGGTCATGCACAGGTGGAGCCTACCTGCCGCGTGGTGTGAAAAACAAGGCAGCACAGGGAGCATACTGTGCACCACCCAGTATTGCGCCATGAACAAAAAAACTCAATATTTTTTACTTTTTGCTATAATAAATATCCCCCAAAAATATATAAAAAAAACTATTTTTTTCCTCAGTTTAGGCCGATATGTATTCTTCTACATATTTTTGGTTAAAAAAATCGCAATAAGTGTATATTGGGTGGTTTGCACAAAAGTTATAGCGTCTACAAAATAGGGGATAGTTTTATGGCATTTTTATTATTAATTTTTTTTTTTAGGAGGGTTGCCAACCAGTAATCATTCTTCTCCTTTATGCCACATATTCTTGGGTCGCAGGCTTTGAAGCATGAGGTTGCCTATGCGCCTCAAATTTGCAGAGGCTTGAGAAGCAGACTCCTCGGGGTCACTCAGGATGACAGCATCTGGAACTTCCTCCTCCCAGCCATGTACTACTCCCAAGAGTTCTGGGGTTGGAAAGCCATCGCTTACAGATTGACGCATGTCTTCCTATTCTTCGAAGCCTATGAAAGTGCCAGAATCCTCCTCCTCATCCTCCTCCTCTCTCTCCTCCTATGTGTTCTGTGACATAGGAATGATGGTGTCTGGATAAAGTGGGCCTTGAGAGAAAAGGAAGTCCTCCTCTTTCTCCTGCTGCTCTGCCTTCAGTGCCCTGTCCATAATGCCACACAGAGTCTGCTCCAGCAGGAACACAACAGGGATTGTGCCACTGATGCATGCACTGTCACGGCTCACCATCCTTGGGGCCTCCTCAAATGGTGACAACACATGTATGCATCCTTAATGATCAGCCATTGGCGTGGGGAAAAAAGCCAAGGCGGCCTGAGCCTGTAGTTGTGCCGTACTGGAATAGATACTCTTTGACGGCCCTCTGCTGCATGTATAGCCGCTGCAGCATTCCCAAAGTTGGGTTCCACCTGGTGGGCATGTCACAAACGACCCAACAACGAAAGTTCGGCCCGAACTTATGCTCGGGTCGAACCGTTTGCCCAACACTACTCCTCACCTGTTTGCCGCAACATACACTTGACACCATCTGAACCAAATAAGTTTATCTTGGTCTCATCGGACCACAGGACATGGTTCCAGTATAAATTCGAAAATTCGGAAATTTGGAAATTAGAAAATTCGGAAAATTCGAAAATCCGGATTTTCAAATTTCTGAATTTCCGAATTGTCGGATTTCTGAATTTTCAAATTTTTAATTTTCAAATTTCTGAATTTTTGAATATCCGAACTTTCGAATTTCCGAATTTTCGAATTTTCACATTCCAATTTTCCGAATTTTCGAAATTCGAAAATCCGAAAATTCAAAAATCTGAAAAAAAGAAAGAAAATCAGTAAAATTTGAAATAATAACTAACTATTAGTTTATAGGTATTTTCAAATTCCAAATTTCTGCATTTTCGGAATTCGAAAACTCAGAAATTCAGAAATTCGAAAATCTGAAAAATCAAATATCTGAAAAAAAGAAAGAAAATCAATAAAATTTGAAATAATAACTATTAAATTATAGGTATTGTAATTTTTATTCAAATTTGGCTGTTTGTGAACTTAATGAATACAAATTTATTGAAGTTACAAATTATCTGAAATAACAAATGCCGCATCTAAACAAATGGAATGGAACACAATAATAATAAATAATAATAATAAAAAGGTTTTAATATTATTATTATTATTGTTATTTATTATTATTAGATCTTTACATTCTATTCGTTTAGATACGGCATTCGTCATTTCAGATAATTCATAACTTCGGATAAATTTGAATTTCCTAATTTCACATTTCCGAATTTCCGAAATTTTGAATTTCCGACTTTTTCCAATTACCGAAATTTTCCAAAATGTTACAATTTCTGAACTTCCAATTTCCGAAATTTCGAAAGGAACATTGATCTCTGCCTTCCCACAGAAAAAGCACCTCCCACACAGTTAGCAAGCACAACCTAGGCACACATTTAACTCTTTGGTTGCCCCTGATGTTAACCCCTTCCCTGTCAGTGTCATTAATACAGTGACAGTGCATATTTTTTTAGCACTGATCACTATGTTAGTGTCACTGATCCCCAAAAAAGTGTCAGTGTCCGATTTGTCCGCTGCAATATCGCAGTCCCGCTATCAGTCGCTGATCATCGCCATTACTAGTAAAATAATTAAATAAATACAAATTCCATAAACATATCCCATAGTTTGTAGACGCTATAACTTTTGCACAAACCAATCAATATACACTGATTGGGATTTTTTTAACCAAAAATATGTAGCAGAATACATATTGGCCTAAATTGATCCTTTTATTGGATCTATTTTATAGCAGAAAGTAAAAAATATTGTGTTTTTCTTTAAAATTGTCGTTTTTTTTTTTTTTTTGGTTTATAGTACAAACAATAATAACCACAGAGGTGATCAAATACCACCAAAAGAAAGCTCTATTTGTGGGAAAATAAGGGCGTACATTTTAATTGGGTACAGCGCCGCACAACAGCGCAATTGTCAGGTAAAATAATGCAGTGCCGTATCGCAAAAAATGGCCTGGTCATGAAGGGGGGTAAACCTTCCGGAGCTATAGTGGTTAAGGAAGGCCTGGATTCTTTCCTAGATACACATAATATAACTGGGTACTGGCATTTATAGGAAAAGATGATCCAGGGAATATCTGGAGGGAGATTTCTTCAGGATATTTGGCGAGTACAGAATCACAGTATATATAAAATAATATGCAAAGTGGTTGGAGGGAAGCTTCAGAATGGCAAAGATGTTTTTATTACAAATTATGTGAGCAGACTGCAGTTCCTCTTTAACAACCGATGACTCATTCAGCTATCAGTGGGGTTCCCCTGTTGACAGCTGCAGTGTAAACATAGGTGTGCGCAGCCTATTGCATTAGGGTGTGCACCCCAAATTTTTTAAAACATGGACGGTGTTAGTAGAGCAGTGGATGGTGTCAGTAGAGCATTGGACTTGTCAGTAGGGCAGTGTATGGTGTCAGTAGTTTTTTATTTTTATTATCTTACTTTTTTATTATTTTTTTTTTTTTTTAAATTTAGGAGCCCACTAGGGGGCTTTGGTGAAATATCAGCAGGGAGAATCTGCGCCACACAGGGTGATTAGGGTGTGCCCAGGCACACCCGGCACACCCCCTGCGCATGCCTATGAGTGTAAACGATGTCCTGGCAATTGGACCTGTCAAAAAATAAATAAATAAAAACAGCCTGGAAATGTTTATCAACAACATTGCTCAGCCGCTGAAACAGAAAGGTAAAAAGAAAAATTGGTTCTTTTTGTATCTTTCTGTTTCTTCATTTACAGATCAAAAGGATGAACTTTGATCTGCAGATGAAAACAGTCTAAAGCAACCTGTCAAGTAAAATACATTTTTTTTTTGTTTTTTATTAAATGTTTCTCAATTTTAACCCCTTATTAACCTTTAATTTACTCTAATCAGTCCTAATTAACTCCGTATTCTCCTTCTCCATTTAACTATTATTTTTTTTTTTTTTTTTCGTTCACTTATGTTTTATGAGCTATTAACCGCTTGCCGACCAGCCGCCGTCATTATACTACGGCAGGTCGGTGCGATCCTGCGAACCGTCGTAGCTATATGTTGGTACCCTTAAGCGGGTTAACAGGCACACGTGCGTGTGCCCGCTGCGCAGCAGGGTTGCTGATGCCCATGACTGCCAGTCGCGATGACCGCCGGCCACAAGCGATCACGGGCACAAGAGGCAGAACAGGGACGTGTGGGTGTAAACACACAAATCCCGTTTCTGCGAGGAGAGGAGAGAGAGATTGTGAGTTCCTACGAGCTGGGAACCACGATCTCTCAGCTCCTATAGTCAGTCCCCTCCCCCACAGTTAGAACACACACCTAGGGAACACAGTTAACCCCTCGATTGCCCCCTAGTGTTAACCCCTTCCCTGCCAGTGACATTTACGTAGTAATCAGTGCATTTTTATAGCACCAATCGCTGTATAATTGTCAATCAACCCAAAAATGTGTCAAAAGTGTCCGATGTGTCCGCCATAATGTCGCAGTCTCGATAAAAATAAACTAGTAAAAAAAGAAAAAAATAATAAAAATGCCATAAATCTATCCCCTATTTTGTAGACACTATAACTTTTGCGCAAACCAATCAATATACGCTTTTTGCGATTTGTATTACCAAAAGAAAAATACATATCGGCCTAAACTGAGGAAAAAAATTAGCTTTTTTTAAAAAAAAATGGGGCTATTTATTACAGCAAAAAGTACAAAATATTGTGTTTTTTTCTTCAAAACTGTCGCTCTCTTTTTGTTTATAGCGCAAAAAAAATAAAAACCACAGAGATGATCAAATACCACCAAAAGAAAGCTCTATTTGTGGGGAAAAAAAGGACGTCGGTTTTGTTTGGGTACAACGTCGCACGACCGCGCAATTGTCAGTTAAAGCGAAGCCGTGCTGAATCGCAAAAAATGGCCCGGTCATTGAGCAGCCCATTCTTCAGTGGCTGAAGTGGTTAATAATTAAAACTTTTTTTTTGTTTGCTTTGTTAGTTCATTTTTTTTACACCTTTAACATATATTTACATGTTTCACATTGGAAAAAAGCGCAAAATTTAAAAAAAGTTCATTTATTTCATTTGTAAATAACTTTTCAATGCTTTGTACCATTGACAGATGAAGTGTAAAGAAAAACTGTTGTGGTAGATATCGGTAATTGGTATTGACAAGTACTAATAAAAAGCACTTGTACCGGTTGTAAAAAAAAAAAATGGTATCGGTGCATCCCAACTAATAACTAAGTATCTTTTTTTATTGTTTACATTGTTTCCAGCTGTTTGTATGCTAGTCAGCCGGTAAGCACATGAGCGCATACCTGGCAGGGGACCAGGTTCCAGTTTAGCCAGAATGATGGGAGAACATACAAATCAGATGGCCAGACTGGCATTAATGAAAATGGATGGTCTGAGCACAGATCAGGTCTGTTAACAGAACAACTGAGGCTGGGTTCCCATCAGAAAAGCAGCATTAACATGCTAGGCATTATGGATTTCTTTTGACTTGAGTGGCAAAATGCAGGCCAGAATACCAAACATCCAATTTTTCCAATGACAGCAATACAATGAATTCGTGTGAACAGGCCCTTTGGAAAACAGTGGGCTGATTCAGTGTTCACGTACTGTTCAGCATGTCGATCGTGAGCGAGCAACTCAGGGTCTTTACCATGAAGGAAGAAAATCAAATAAAGTGTGCACTGCCATCATTGAAAGAGACTGTAAGGAACCTTTATTTTTAAAAGCCTTTTTGAACCATAAGTGGGGGTATTGTACTGCACAAGACTCTATAATGTTCTAGACGCTGGTTCTTGAAATGTTGTATTACTAGATAAATATGTAATCTTCATAGCATGGATTGCACTAAAGTAAAGAGTAGGATTTTCAAAGCCTTGCTTAGTAAAGAGCAACAAAAGTAGCAGTAGCTGCTCTGACCAATCAGCTTCTGGACCAGTGGCGGCCGGTCCACAAGGGGCCCCCCAGCCCGCCTAATCCTCCCCTCTAGCCTGCACAATCAAACATCATGTGTGTGGTCGTGCACTGTGTGGGGCGCCGGACCAACAGGTCTCTACCAGGTCCGTCACCCCTTCACAAGCACATGACCAGAGCCCAAGGCCCCAATTGGCTTGTTTCATGTTGTCCTCAGGGTGCAGAGCACTGAGCCCCCAACCCTCCCATCCTGCGATACCAGCGAATCAGCTCTCACTATCAGCTTCCGGCGTCCTGCCTCGGCCATTCAGGACAGGAGGCTGAAGACCCAGAACCTAGAAAGAAGATCGGGTCAACACAGAAGCCGTGGCGCCGGGCTCCAGAGGAGCCTTGACCGCTGGGGGGCTCTGCCCATGTGGTGAGTGCAGACCTGGAGGGGCCCGCCTGCGCCCCCCCCCCCAATCCTCCAGCACTAGCCGCCACTGTTCTGAACTGCCTCCCAAATTTGGAAGTCTGATATAAGACCAAGACTCAAAAGTATGCTGTTAGGGGGCTTTGTGATGTCTGCAGATTGGGCCTTCCTGCTAAGATGGAGGGAACTTTAAAGTGAGACTTGAGGCTATTTTTTTCTTTTTTTTGTAACCTACCATCTCTTATATATTAACCACTTGCCTACTGGTGATGGGAGATCTCTGCAGTCATAGAAACATACTACTAAAAAGGATTAAGCGGTCTATCATGCGCCTTTTTTAAATTTTTGTCTAGACCTGGCATGTTTAACCACTTGCCTACTGGGCACTTTTACCCCCTTCCTGCACAGGCCAATTTTCTGCTTTCTGTGCTACTTTGAATGACAATTGCGCGGTCATGCTACACTGTACCCAAATTAAATTTTTATCATTTTTTTCACATAATAGAGCTTTCTTTTGATGGTATTTAATCACCACTGGGATTTTTATTTTTTGCTAAACAAACAAAAAAAAGACCAAAAATTAAAAAAAAAAAAACGTTTTGAAAAATTTTGAAAAAAAAATGTTTTCATAGTTTGTTATAAAATTTTGCAAACAGGTAATTTTTCGTCATTGATGTGCGCTGGGGAGGCTGCACTGATGGGCAATGATAGGCTGCACTGAGGGGCACTGATAGGCTGCATTGAGGGCACAGATAAGGTCACACTGATGGGCATTGATAAGGCGGCACTGATGGGCACTGATAGGTGGCATTGACACTTATAGGTGGTACTGATGGGCAGCACTGAAGGGGCACTGATAGGTGGCACTGATAGGTAGCACTGATAGGTGGCACTGATGGGCACTGATAGGTGGCACTGACTGGCACTGATAGGTGGTACTGATGGGCACTGACAGGCACTGGTAGGTAACACTGATAGGCAGCACTGATGATGAGGCGCTGATTGGCAGCACTGATCAGCACTGATAGGTGCCACTGGTGGGCATTGATAGTTGGCCCTGGTGGGCACTGGTAGGTGGCACTGGTGGGCACTGATAGGCAGCACTGATTTGTGCTGGTAGGTGGCACTAGTGGGCACTGGCAGGTGGCACTGGTGGACACAGATGAGGCAGTGGCTCTAGCTGTTCGGGACCGATGTCCCTCTAACAGAAACCGGTGATTGGCTTTTTTTCTCTCCCTATGCTGACAGCCGATTACCAGCTCTGTTTACATCATGTGATCAGCTGTCATTGGCTGACAGCTGATTACGTGGTAAGGGGTCGGGATCGGCCCCTTACTCCAAACTATCTCGTAGACTCGCTGATCACAGAGCGTGCCATGCGCACCCCACAGGGGTCGCGCAGGCAGCTCATGCACAGGAGGACGTACATGGACACACTCCTGGCAATTTAGGCCCACGCTGTAGCTGTCTTTCGGCTATAGTTCGGGCATGAAGAGGTTAAAGTCCAACCCCAGCAAACATAAAAAAGTAGCTTCACTTTTGTTGAGAAAAAAAACATTCCCCTTTGGGTGATCAATGTACATTGTACGGCTTTTAACAAACTTTTTTGCAGATTTCTATCTTTAGTTATTCTGTGGAAATAACTGTTTGTCTGTGTCCATGTGTATAGTGAATCTAATTGGAGTGACTTTATAATGATAAGGCTGCTGCTGCACCTGCAGGGCTCTAATGAAAAAGTTGTAGGGTCTGCATCCCTTTAGATGTGATTTCCTATGGGAGTATCTCATCAAAAATTTTATTTTGTTGCAGGGGGTGCTCAAAATCTGATCTATCTTAATGCAGACTTGTTGGAAAATCAGTGAGCCACACAGGCAGGAAATTACATATCTGGGGGGCATTATTTATACCATCCTGTGTACAGAACACCTCCAGGTAGCCATATTGCATTTTACAGAAAATTACAGCGGCTGCAGTTTGAAAAGGAAAAATAACTTTTTAATAACATTCAATTACGATATGACTTGTGTAGCAATTGTATACACTATATTATTTTTTTTTTATTTGCTATTTTTTCCCTTAAGCTGACCAAACACCGGTAGAAATTAATTCAGTTTTCTTATTTTAGAATGTTCGATTTTCTTATCAATTTTGTGGTAAATTGACCTTTGTTTTCGATTACATTTAAATTTGAAGGACCAGCATAGAAACTTGTTCTCGGACAAATGAAGTGCTAGCACTGTAGCTGCTCTTTTTTGAGTCCAATCATACCAAAATCGTATGTTAAAAGCGAACAAAATTTTGAGGTATTTTCAAGCAACATTCGTCAAGTCATCGAAAGTACTGAGAATTTTCATATGAAAATTCATTAAAGAATCTACTAGTATATATTGTATAGTATACCAGCTTTAAAGATGATCCCTTACAGTGGGGTTGTGACCGCACTGCGGCGGGTTAATTGCTTGGTTTTGTCAAGGGGTCGTAAAAAGGAAGCTCTACTTCCTCCATTCCGCTAATCCCTTCCGCAATGTTTTCTTCCCTACACCCCAGAGGTCTAAAGTCCTGGCATCAAGACCAATGCAGATTCAGTAGTCCTGCAATGGACATGATTATACCCAGAGACAGTTGACCGCCGGTGAGTAGAAGGAGCACCATGTGCCGAGGGCCGAGGTAAGTTAAAGTGCAAAAACTTTCCCCTAGAACAAACAAGCAGTTAACCCTTGTAGTATGGGAGCAACCCTATTGCAGGGATCATTTTTTAATTTCCCAGACTTGGACTGGGAAGTTTTTTACCTTAATTCATTGTCTGCATTAAAGAGGAGCTCCACCTGAAAAAAAAAATATTAAAAGCCAGCAGCTACAAATACTGCAGCTGCTGACTTTTAATAAACGGACACTTACCTGTCCAGGGGCCCAGCGATGTCAGCAGCCGAAGCCAAGCAGTAGCTCGGCTCTCGGCTGCTGCCGCTGCCATTCTCGGTGAGGGAATAAGAAAGTGAAGCATTGCATCACTTCCCGGCTTCCTACTGCGCATGCGCGAGTCACGCTGCGCGTCCTAAGTGGTCCCCGCTATCTCCTGGGACCTGTGTGTTTCCCAGGAGACAGCGGGGGGGGGGAGTGCGGGAGAGGGCGTGACACCCACGGGAGTCTATTCCCGGAAGTGGGTGCAGATACCTGTATAATACAGGTATCTGGACCCCCCTCCCCCTGAAAGGTGCCAATTGTGGCACCAGAGGGGGGAGGAATCAGATGAGCGGAAGTTCAACTTTTGGGTGGAACTCCGCTTTAAAGTGGTTGTAACGTCAGAAGGTTTTTTTTTAATCTTAATGCATTCTCTGCATTAAGATAAAAATGCCGTCTGTGTTTAGCAGCCCCCCTCAGCCCCCCTAATACTAACCTGAGCCCCATCTCTATCCAGCAATGTGCACAAGTGCCTCAGCCATCTGGGACTCTCCCTCCTGATTGGCTGAGACACAGCAGCAGCGCCATTGGCTTCCACTGCTTTCAATCAAAGTCAGTTAGCCAATCAGGAGAGAGAGGGGGAGGGACCGGACTGCGGCTCTGCGTCTGAATGGACACAGGGAACTGTGGCTCAGCACAGGTGCCCCCATAGCAAGATGCTTACTGTGGGGGCACTCGGCAGGAAGGAGGGGCCAAGAGCGCCAGCAAGGTACCCGAGAAGAGGAGGATCTGGGCTGCTCTGTGCAATACCACTACACAGAGCAGGTAAGTATAACATGTTTATTATTTTTAAAGAAAAAAAGGAGACGTTAGTATCACTTATAGGTAAAAAAAAATCCAGTGAGTGCAGCTCCCCCTCCAATACCCCCTTCCCCCCCTATACTTACCTGAGCCAGATCTCAATCCAGTGATATGCACAAGAGCAGAGGTTCTCTCAGCTCTCTCTTTCCTCCTAGGCTCAGAGAGAGCAGTGGGGAGCCATCAGCTCCTGCTGCTGTCAATCACATCCAGTGAGGAGGGAGCAGGGGGTGGGGCCGAGCTGCGCTCTGTGAGGTTGATTTACTAAATCTAGAGAGTGCAAAATCTGGTGCAGCTGTGCATGGAAGACAATCAGCTTCTAACTTCAGCTTGTTCAATTTAAAGTGATTTTAAAGGCAAGAGAAAAATTGATTGCTGTGCCCTGGAGGTGGCAATCAAAACATCCCGAGTAAACAAGTGCCACATCCTAATATTGAAGAGTTGAAGGATAAGGAAAAATGGACTTTAACGGCACGTATAGAAAAATATAAAAAAATGTAGCAGTTCACATACATTAACTACATATACAGTGCACATTCAATAAAACACATTTAAATATTGGTACAGGTAAAAGGACCCAACCCTTGACCAACCCATCAAGTAGAAGAAGCCGCTTGTATACTTCCTGTGCGGCTATATTTGATGTACATCAGAAAAAGCCCACATTAAGATATGGCATGCGCTGTTGGGGTGTTCAAAAGTCCTTGAAGAATTAAAAAATGCTCAACATGTTTCACGACCAGGATTGTGGCTTCTTCAGGAGCTTCTGTATCTCTGATTAGAGAAATAGACTGCAATTAGAATAGGATATAAACACTTTGATATATAGTTATTGTAGTATTTATACATATGCATAACCATGTATGTAAGTTATATGAACTCACCACACTTGGTGTTGAGGAAAATTGAGCAGTGGGGAGCCTTCAGCTTCTGCTGCTGTCAATCACAGCCAGTGAGGAGGGAGCAGGGGGTGGGGCTGAGCTGCGCTCTGTGACGTTGAATTACTAAATCTAGAGAGTGCAAAATCTGGTGCAGATATGCATGGTAGCCAATTAGCTTCTAACTTCAGCTTGTTCAATTTAAAGTGATATTAAAGGCAAAACAGTTTTTAACAAAAAATAACAAACATGTGATACTCACCTGCCCTGTGCAGTGGTTTTGCACAGAGCAGCCCAGATCCTCCTCTTTTGGGGTCCCCTACCGGCAATCCTGGCCCATCCCCCCTGTCGAGTGCCCCCAGAACAAGCAGCTTGCAATGGGGGCACCCAAGCAGACAAAATCCTGAGCCACTGCTCTGTGTGTCCATTCAGACACAGAGCCACAGCTTGGACCCGCCCCCTCTCTCTCCTCATTGGCTCACTGACTGTGAGTGACAGAAGCGGGAGCCAACAGCTCCCACTGCTGTCTCAGCCAATGAGGAGGGAGTGTCCCCAGGGAGCTGCTCTTGTTCACATTGTTGGATTGGGAGGGAGCTCAGGTATGTTTTAGGGTTGCTGGGGGGGACTGCTGCACACAGAAAGTTTTTTGTACCTCCATGCATAGAAAGCAAGAAGGTAAAAAACCTTCGGCCTTTACAACCACGTTAAGCTTTGACAAGCTTTGCATAGCTGCACCAGATTTTGCACTCTCCAGTTTTCGTAAATCAACCCCTGTGTGTCTATGGACACAAAGATCTGGAACGAGAGCAAGTCTGCATGAGTGTCCCCATATTAGGTGGCTTACTATGGTGGGCACTCGGCAGAGGGGAAAAGCCTGGAGCACTGGTGGGAGGACCTGAGAAGAGGAGGAACAGGGTTGCTCTGTGCAGGTAAGTGGAACATATTTGGTGATAACAAAAATGCAGCGCTAAAATAATAAAAGTGTCCACAACAATGTGACTATAAACTAAAGTTTGTCAGAACAACAAAAATAAACAGTTCATATTGTTATGGGTGTAAAACATATAAAGATGCTCCACTTCAGCCTTCATCCAACACTTGGAAACACCCGTAGTGCCAATCCTTCACCAATGATAGAAATACACACTCACCAGAGGGATATGCTGTCTGTTACTAGAACAGTAATAAATGCTTTCTGTAAATGGCATCCAGCATCACCATTCTCGCTCCACAGATGGCAGGACCAGACAGCTCTATTCCACTCCATCAGGGGATAGTAGCAGAGTTATCAGCATGGAGTCACGGAGTCACCTACCAAAAACAATATATGTGCTCATATATACATTAAAAACATCCAATATAAAAACGACCAGTATATGACCGTGTTTGCAGGAAACATACTTTATGCCCTGTACACACGGTCGGATTTTCTGACGTAAAATGTGTGATAGGACCTTGTCGAAAATTCCAACCGCGTGTAGGCTCCATCACACATTTTCCATCGGAATTTCCGACACACAGTTTGAGAGCTTGCTATAAAATTTTCCGACAACAAAATCCGTTGTCGGAAATTCCGATCGTGTGTATACAAATCCGACGCACAAAGTGCCACGCATGCTCAGAATAAATTAAGAGACGAAAGCCATTGGCTACTGCCCCGTTTATAGCCCAGACATACGTGTTTTACGTCACCGCGTTCAGAACGATTGGATTTTCCGACAACTTTGTGTGACCGTGTGTATGCAAGACAAGTTTGAGCCAACATCCGTCGGAAAAAATCCATGGATGTTGTTGTCGGAATGTCCGATCAATGTCCGTGTGTACAGGGCATAAGAGCTACACTCTGATTGGCTAAAGGATGTGCCGCCATTCTCTGCAGGTTTGGTGGCCCCTTATGTAAGTTTGAAAGCTGCATTTGTTTTTATACTGGTTGTTTTTATATTGGATGTTTTTAACCACTTCAGCCCCGGAAGGATTTACCCCCTTCCTGACCAGAGTACTTTTTACAATTTGGCACTGCGTCGCTTTAACTGCTAATTGCGCAGTCATGCAATGCTGTACCCAAACGAAATTTGTGTCCTTTTCTTCCCACAAATAGAGCTTTCTTTTGATGTTATTTGATCACCTCTGCGGTTTTTATTTTTTGCGCTATAGACGGAAAAAGACTGAAAATTTTGAAAAAAAAATGACATTTTCTACTTTTTGTTATAAAAAAAATCCAATAAACTCAATTTTAGTCATACATTTAGGCCAAAATGTATTCGGCCACATGTATTTGGTAAAAAAAATGTCAATAGGCCTATATTTATTGGTTTGCGCAAAAGTTATAGCGTCTACAAAGTAGGGTACATTTTCTGTAATTTACACAGCTTTTAGTTTATGACTGCCTACTTCTCCTGAGTATGGAGATACCACATGTGTGGGATTTTTTGGGAGCCTAGCCGCGTACGGGGCCCCGAAAAACAATCACCGCCTTAAGGATTTCTAAGGGTGTAAATTTTTGATTTCACTCTTCACTGCCTATCACAGTTTCGGAGGCAATGGAATGCCCAGGTGGCACAAAACCCCCCCAAATGACCCCATTTTGGAAAGTAGACACCCCAAGCTATTTGCTGAGAGGCATGGTGAGTATTTTGCAGCTCTCATTTGTTTTTGACAATGAAGACAGACAAGAAAAAAAAAAATTTTTTTTCTTTTTTCAATTTTCAAAACTTTGTGACAAAAAGTGAGGTCTGCAAAATACTCACTATACCTCTCAGCAAATAGTTTGGGGTGCCTACTTTCCAAAATAGGGTCATTTGGGGGGGGTTTTGTGCCACCTGGGCATTCCATGGCCTCAGAAACTGTGATAGGCAGTGAAGAGTGAAATCAAAAATTTACGCCCTTAGAAAGCCTGAAGGCGGTGCTTGTTTTTGGGGTCCCGTGCGCAGCTAGGCTCCCAAAAAGTCTCACACATGTGGTATCCCCGTACTCAGGAGAAGCAACAGAATGTATTTTGGGGTGTAATTTCACATATTCCCATGGTATGTTTGAGCAATATATCATTTAGTGACAACTTTGTGCAAAAAAAAAAAAAATTGTCTTTTTCCCGCAACTTGTGTCACAATATAAAATATTCCATGGACTCGACATGCCCCTCAGCACATAGCTTGGGGTGTCTACTTTCCAAAATGGGGTCATTTGGGGGGGTTTTGAACTGTCCTGGCATTTTATGCACAACATTTAGAAGCTTATGTCACACATCACCCACTCTTCTAACCACTTGAAGACAAAGCCCTTTCTGACACTTTTTGTTTACATGAAAAAAATATTTTTTTTTGCAAAAAAATTACTTTAAACCCCCAAACATTATATATATTTTTAAAGCAAATGCCCTACAGATTAAAATGGTGGGTGTTTCATTAGCTGCTAGGTTTGCTTTTACATGAAAGCTGGCTCTCTTTACTACAGTGCCTTGAAAAAGTATTCATACCCCTTGAAATTTTCCGCATTTTGTCATGTTACAACCAAAAACGTAAATGTATTTTATTGGGATTTTATGTGACAGACCAATGCAAAGTGGTGAAGTGGAAGAAAGATGATAAATGGTTTTCATAATTTTTTTACGAATAAATATGTAAAATATGTGAAAAGTGTGACGTGCATTTGTTTTCAGCCCCCCTGAGTCAATACTTTGTAGAATCACCTTTCACTACAATTACAGCTGCAGGTCTTTTTGGGGATGTATCTACAATTCCATTGTAGCTCTGGCTGTATGTTTACGGTTATTGTCCTGCTGGAAGGTGAACCTCCGCCCCAGTCTCAAATCTTTTGCAGACTCTAACAGGTTTTCTTCTAAGATTGCCCTGTATTTGGCTCCATCCATGTTTCCATTAACACTGACCAGCTTCCCTGTCCCTGCTGAAGAAAAGCATCCCCACAACATGATGCTGCCACCACCATGTTTCACGGTGGGGATGGTGTGTTCAGAGTGATGTGCAGTGTTAGTTTTCTGCCACAAATAGCATTTTGCTTTTAGGCCAAAAAGTTCAATTTTCGTCTCAGCTGAGCAGAGCACCTTCTTCCACATGTTTGCTGCGTCCCCCACATGGCTTCTCGCAAACTGCTAATGGGACTTTTCATGGCTTTCTTTCAACAATGGATTTCTCCTTACCACTCTTTCATAAAGGCCAGATTTGTGGAGCGCATGACTAATAGTTGTCCCATACCTCCCAACTTTTGAGATGGGAACGAAGGACACCTATTAGCAAAAGTAGGTATGCATAGGACACACCCCCTGCCACACCCCTTAAAGGAGACTTATACAAAAAATGATTATTTGAGGCACACAAGGACTTTATTTTATCCACTACTGTTCCTTCATGCTGGCTTTTGAAATTAACAAATGCAGCAATTTAGAAATTAACTGAAAGGTTTAGCACTGGGAAACACTTTTTGAAGGTAAAAAGTGTATTTTATATATAACTATATAGATCAGACCAAAATGAGGGACAAATGAAGAGGAAAGAGGGACAGAGGAACTGTGTTCCAAATCAGGGACAGTTGGGAGCTATGGTTGTCCTGTGGACAGATTCTCCCACCTGAGCTGTGGATCTCAGCAGCCCCTCCAGAGTTACCATGGGCCTCTAGGCTATTGCTCTGATTAATGCTCTCCTTGCACGGCCTGTCTTGGTAGGTTTGCAGTTGTGCCATACTTTGTCCATTTTGGATGATGGATTGAGCAGTGCTACATGAGATGTTCAAAACTTGGGATATTTTTTTTATAACCTAACCCTGCTTTAAACTTCTCCACAACTTTGGCCTATCTGGTGTGTTCCCTGGCCTTCATGATGCTGTTTGTTCACTAAGGTTCTCTAACAAACCTCTGAGGGCTTCACAGAACACCTGTATTTATTCTGAGATTAAATTACACACAGGTTGATTCTATTTACTAATTAGGTGACTTTTAAAGGCAACTGGTTCCACTAGATTTTAGTTAGTGGTATTAGAGTAAAGGGGGCTGAATACAAATGCACGCCACACTTTTCACATATTTATTTTGTGAAACATTTTGAAAACAATTTATCATTTTCCTTCCACTTCACAATTATGTGCCACTTTGTGTTGGTCTATCACATAAAATCTCAATAAAATAAGTTTAAGTTTTTGGTTGTTACATGACAAAATGTGGAAAGTTTGAAGGGGTATGAATACTTGTTCAAGGCACTGTATATACAGTAGCTACACATATTGCACATGGCTGTTTACATTTTGCCGAAAGAGCGCTGACTTTATTTTACTATTATAACATATTTGTTATTTTGAAATAAAAATTATGGGTTTACTATTACTTTAAGTAAATGTTATTTTTCTTTTGCTTTTTAATTTTGAATATCCAGATGTAAAGCGGATATATAATTTCCCAGTTTCCCCAGTAAATGATTTCGGGATAAACAGTACTGACTAATTAGAAATTTCTCCAAGATCTGATCATGAAATTAAGGATCTAAGCACCAAGCTTAACAATGGTGCAGCGGCAAGATTCTTGATTTCACGTCATAGGGTCAAGTGCCAAAGCATTATAGATAGGGATTCAAATAACCCATACCTCTATATACGCCTCATTTTTTTCTCCGTTAGCATGGTATATGGATTTTTTTAGACTTGCTGTTTTGCTTTTCCCATTTGTGTTTTATTAATTAGCGAACCAGTCACTTTTTTTTTTTGCTTGTTTTTTCATTTGCGAGTAAAATGTTGACACATACATGCCTCACTTAATTGGAACAGAAAGCACAAAAGCAGCATTATCTGGATTCTCAATGTGAAAAGCAAACTGAGATGCACCATTGTATTGCCGTGAACAGTGTAAAATCACTCACAGAGGTTCAGGGTGTGCGATCACTTTGCATACATATGTCCATGGCCTCACGCTGCCCCATAATAAAAATGTACTGTAATGATTTTCCTTGCATTTGTTTAGACCACATGTATTTTCTCTTATTATGTACAGTGCCTTGCAAAAGTATTCACCCCCCTTGGCTTTTTACCTATTTTGTTACATTACAGCCTTTAGTTCAATGTTTTTTTTAATTTGAATTATATGTGATGGATCAGAACTCTAAGTCTAAGTTGGTGAAGTAAAATTAGAAAAATATATACATATGCACATAAAACTATTTTTCAGAAATAAAAAAATGATAATTGGCATGTGCATATGTATTCACCCCCTTTGTTATGAAGCCCATAAAAAGCTCTGGTGCAACCAATTACCTTCAGAAGTCACATAATTAGTGAAATGATGTCTACCTGTGTGCAATCTAAGTGTCACATGATCTGTCATTACATAGACACACCTTTTTGAAAGGACCCAGAGGCTACCTAAGCAAGAGGCACCACTAACCAAACACTGCCATGAAGACCAAGGAACTCTCCAAAGGGACAATGTTGTTGAGAAGTACAAGTCAGAGTTAGGCTATAAAAAATATCCAAATCTTTGATGATCCCTAGGAGCACCATCAAATCTATCACAACCAAATGGAAACAACATGGCACAACAGCAAACCTGCCAAGAGATGGCCGCACACCAAAACTCACGGACCGGGCAAGGAGGGAATTAATCAGAGTGGCAGCACAGAGACCTAAGGTAACCCTGGAGGAGCTGCAGAGTTCCACAGCAGAGACTAGAGTATCTGTACATAGGACGACAATAAGCCGTATTCTCCATAGAGTTGGGCTTTATGGCAGAGTGGTCAGAAGAAAGCCATTATTTTCAGCAAAAAACAAAATGGCACGTTTTGAGTTTGTGAAAAGGCATGCGAGAGACTCCCAAAATGTATGGAGGAAGGTGCTCTGGTCTGATGAGCCTAAAATTGAATTTTTTGCCCATCAAAGAAAATGCTATGTCTGGCGCAAACCCAACACATCACATCACCCAAAGAACACCATCCCCACAGTAAAACATGGTGGTGGGAGCATCATGCTGTGTGAATGTTTTTCAGCAGTCGGGACTGGGAAACTGGTCAGAGTTGAGGGAAAGATGGATGGTGTTAAATACAGGGATATTCTTGAGCAAAACTTGTACCACTCTAATTGTGATTTGAGGCTAGGACAGAGGTTTACCTTCCAGCAGGACAAACACACTGCTAAAGCAACACTTGAGTGGTTTAAGGGGAAACATGTAAATGTGTTGGAATGGTCCTAGTCAAAGCCCAGACCTCAATCCAATAGAAAATCTGTGGTCAGACTTAAAGATTTCTGTTCACAAGCATAAACCATCCAACTTGAAGGAGCTGGAGCAGTTTTGCAAGGTAAGATGTGGCAAGCTCATAGAGACTTATCCAAAGGAGCTGTGATAAAACCACATTTCTCAAGAAGACACCAAACATTGTAATAGCTAAATGTGTACATTGCTGCCTCTGGAGGCTCTGCCTTATGAATTTTCACAAAGAAATATGAAGGTCTCCCAGGTCACCCCAATCAATAATGGGGTCTTCCAATAATGGGATGCCTTAACAATTAATATTAGGTCTCCCAGGTCACCCCCAGATCAACAATGGGGTCTCCCAACAATGAATATGGGGTCTCCCAGATCGCTCTCCAATCAATAACATTTGGCAAATGATAGGCAGAACCAATATCGCAAGTAAACTCCAGGCTAGGCATATTCAAGAACTGGCTGTCTAAGTGATACTGTCCTCAAAACCACATTCTTCAAGAAGACACCAAACAGTGTAGTAGGTAAATTTATACATTGCTGCCCATATTTGCTGTGCCTCACAAATCTTCTTCAATAAATAAGAGGGCCTTCCAGGTGACCCCCCCCCCAATCAATAATGAGTTCTCCCAGGTCATGAATCTTTGCCAAGAAATATGAGGGTTTTCCAGGTCACCACCATCAAAAATGGGGTCTCCACACAATTAATATGGGGTCTCCTAGGTCAACCCCTAATCAATACCATTTGCGAAATGACAGGCAGAGTCAATATCACAAGTGAACCCCAGGCTGCACATATTGAAGAACTAAATGTTATAGTCCTAAAATCACATTCCTCAAGAAGACACCAAACAGTGCAATAGGTAAATGTATATGTGTTGCCTGTGGAGTTGCTGCCTTACACTGTATATATCTGCTTTTTTACAGGTAAATGTCTGTCCATCTGTACGCTTTACTCTGCTGAACTGACATTACTGTAACATATTTGGTAAATGTCTCCTGCTGTCATATCTTTACACTTCTATATTTAATGCTAGCTATATAACAACCACACTACAATAGCAACATTACTGGTGATTGATTCTCAACCCCATTTGGCTTGAGTGATCAAGAGAGGTAATTAGCTTTATGACCCTAGCCTGTGTCTGGTCTGGTATTGGCCATCTCCTCTCCCATATTCAGGTGTCTCAAATCAGACCCTATGATGACCAATAGAGAAATGCATGCCTGCTCAGTCTCCCTATAAATTTAAAGCAGTCTATGGGGTGGCGCAGACAGGGGCAAGGCGCAGACAACATAGCTGTTTCCTGAGTGACTCTGTCATGAGTGATGCGCAGTTTCACGCCGCAGTTTAATGAAAGCAGGATAACTAAAGCTGGATGAAGATACAACAAGAACTCTGCTCCACTCTGCAAGACAGCAAGCAAACCAGCATTTGACATTTATTTTATATCAAGTCAGATTCCCACTCTATCCACTAAGTTGCTCCTCATTCTCGTCCTTCTCACATCAGTGTCTTCTATCCTCAAATTATCCTTATGCCGCATACACAGGATCGGATTTTCCGCCGGAAAATGTTTGATGGGAGCATTTTGTCGGAAATTCTGACCGTGTGTGGGCTCCATTGGACATTTTCCATGGGTATTTCTGACACACAAAATTTGAGATCTGGATGTTCAGAATCAAGTACGAGAAGCAAGCGCTCGGTCTGGTAAAACTACTGTTCGTAACGGAGATAGCACATTCGTCACGCTGCAATTTTTTACATCTTTTAACCTCCCTGACGGTATTGCCGAGTGTGGCTCGGGGTGGATTTTCAGCTCCAAAAGCTGTAACCCCGAGCCACACTCGGGATTGCATCGCAGGATCCAGGTACAGCAAACTTACCTTGTCCCCAGGATCCTGCGATGTCCTCTCCACTGTGTGTGCGAGCCGTCCGTCAGACCAGACTGAACCCACGCTTCCTTACACGCTTGCTTCCAGGCTGTGCCTGTGGTGTTGGAGGTGTGGCAGGAGGTGGAGGAGGTGGAGGAGGATGATCCAACTCACACAGGTGTGTTTTGGTTGTGAGTTGGCCCCTCAACCCCTTATTTAGTGTCATATGCATTATTTCCTCACACAAGAGGCGTTGCCCCTCCTCCGTTTCCTGCATTTTGGTGGTAGTCATGCAGCCAAAGGCCTCTGGAGGAGTGGGGGTGGCTCTGAGGGCCGCCTTAGCATCCTGAATCAGCCCCAGCGCTGCCTCCTACACATTACTCCCCTTCCTGGGCCTTTTGGTTGGAAGGCGGAGGGGATGAACCTGGGATTCTGTCAGGCTACTGGGCTTGGCCACCTCCTGGCTGCCACTTACCCCCGCCACCTCCTGGCTGCCACTTACCCCCCGCCACCTCCTGGCTGCCACATTCCATGCCCTCCTCCTGGTTGAGGCATTCCTGTGTATGAAAAAGGGTCATAGTTTTAGTATTTTGTTCATCAATCACACACAATTTTCAGCTCATGACTGTTGCAAATTGAATGTTAACAAATAGAAAAGACTATCATTCTGACCCCAGCATTTTTCATTCTTGTCCCAATCATTTTTGGCCACTACTGTCTATTGATATGTATAACACTTTATTAAATCAGCAATTAGTGATCAATAATAATATCTAGTTAACATCATTAATTTTATGAACAGAAATATGTAGAACAATGCTATACCTGACTCAAGCTGGGCTCCTCCACTTCTTCCTGACTGGAAGGCCCAGTTTGGACATCGGAAGCCTCAGCTGGGGTGGAAGGAAGCATGGAAGGAAGAGTGGAAGGAAGGGTTGAGAGTGATTGCCTGACTTCAGTCTGGTCTGACAGAAAACACAGTCTGTCATATACCACAGCCTGGGTACATAAATGTCATCTGCTGCAGCTCCTGATCTCTAGGAATCCTGGGCCTTATTGCGCTCCCTATTATGATGGGAAGCATGGACTGTACCCAAACCCAAAATGTGAGAAAGGCCAAAATCATGGCTAAAGTTGTGAAGAGTCTGCGCCGGAATTTTGGGGTACAACGATCCAAGGATCAACTGAGGAAACGATGGTCAGACCTCAAATTGAGGGAGCACGATCAGTACAGAAGAATCAAGAGAGTTCTTCATAAAAGTAAGTAGTTGTCGTGTGTTCTTATTCTGCTTATTACGTTCGTACTGCTCCATATGCTTTTCTTTATACTGTTGTACATTTTAAAATGGCAACTTTCAGGTTCGTGGGCACAGTAATCGTTCATAGTAAACATCGTTCGTTCGCCCACTAATACAATGTTTTTGCCAATGCAGGTTAACTACATTTGTTCAGGCCTATTTGTATTCAAAGAAGTTTATTACATTGTTGTCTAGATGGGTTTGTAACTAGAATGAAATGCAAACTTGATTCAGTGTAAGGAGAGGACACTCAGCAGCTGTTTACACATCTGGATGCAGGAGCACTAGTGTGGGACACCAGAACAAACTTTTTAGGGTGTCCCACACAGGTGCTCCAGTGGATACTAGGGGTGTCTGCATGTGTGAAATTTGACCAAAACAGGTAAGTATTCCAACTTTAAAAAGGGAAAAAGTAATGTCTTCAGCTTGCAACTCTGCCAAAACAGACAATTGTACGACTCTTCCAAACAATGTTTCAGATTACTATTTCTGCTCTCCAATATCTGTGTGCTAAGTATGTCTTTTTTTATTCACATAGGGGAGAAAAGAAACAGGATGTCAGAGGACACCAGGGACCCCCCACCTCCTAAAGAAGGAGAAGTCATCACACCACAACCTCAGGATGTGGAGGAAGGAGAGGTTTATGAAGTGGGCGAAATAGTGACCACAACAGGTGAGTGTCTGAGACCACAGCTTCAGGTAATAGATGGATGCCTGCATATTTATAATACATGGCGTGTTTTTTTAAATTTTAGGTGATGTGGATGTTGTGGAAGAAGAAACACATTTCACAAGTGCAAGTGCACACATCCTCATCGGGGAGATCATGGTGTGCAATCGTGGTTTACAAAAGATCAAGGAAGACATCAATGATGTGGAAAAAAGACTCAAAAACTTCTTTGATGTTTTAGGCAGAATCTAAAACACAACAAAATTTTTACATTTGTTGATATTTTAAATCTTTCGTTGAAGTCTATTGAAAGGCAAATTTTGAAGATGACATGGAGTGTCAACATGTGCTATCTACCATCACGGGATATCAATGTACGCAAAACTAAAGTAGTTGACAGGAAGGGGTTGCACCCCCGAAACACGTCCATTGATCCCCCCATGATGGGAGCTAGCACATGTTGACATTAGGCATGGGATCAGGAGGGAAATCCCCATTTTGACTGTCAATTTGTGTGCATCTTCAAAATTTGGCTTTCACAGGGGTGACATCACCCCATCTGATGAAGGTAATATCAGCACAGTTTGGACATGCTAATGTCTGATATTGCCTTAAATTTATCAAAGTTAAACTTTGTAAGTTCCTGAGTTGTGCATTGTTTTATGCTTTTAAACATACCTGTTTATCACAAAAAAAGGCTATTTTGTACTGTCAAACGTAAAAATTGTATTCCAAAAATAAGTTGGTTTGTTCAAAAACCCTTTTCTAACGCACTTGTGAATGTGCACAGAGTAAAAATTGTGAAAAACAACAATGTGTGGCTTCTTCTTTCAATGCTCAATAGCAGTTTTGGTACTAAGTTGGCATTTACAGTGGCAATGGGGTTTATTTACTAAAGACAAATCCACTTTGCACTTTCAGTGCAGTTTCAAGTGCACTTGGAATGCAAAGGGGATTTTCCTTTAGTAAATAACTCCCATAGTGCTTTTTAATTTGCCACAATCACACCATTTTCGTGACTCACAAAAAATCACAAAAGAAAGAAACACAAGCAGTAAATCAAGGGAAATCTTATTTCAGTTTATCCAAAAAAAATATATTTTTAAAATGTTTAGAGATTCTGTGGGGGGGGCAAGCCAGGATGGCCAGCTTCAAGTGCCATCAGGGTTGAAGGATCAGGAAAGCCGGCCTCAGTCCCAACTGAGGCCACATAGTTCGTTGCATTTTTTCTTAGAAAATTATGCAGAAGGCAGCAGGCAAGCACAATATGGTTGAGTTTAATTTCCGCCATGTGGATTGGTGTCAGAAATAGGCAGAACCGGCTGGCCATTATCCCGAAAGCGTTCTCCACCACTCTTCTGGCTCTGGCCAGCTGGTGTTTAAAAACCCTCTGGTCCGGGGTGAGGGTCCTCATAGGGAATGGCCGCATAAGATGGTCCCCCCCAGCGCAAATGCTTCATCCGCGATGAAGATGAATGGGAGTCCTTCCACATTGTCTTCCTGAGGTGGCAAGCCCAAGCTGCCATTCTGGAGTTGTCTGTAAAACTCGGTCTGGGCGATGACTCCACCATCCGACATCCGGCCATTTTTCCCCATGTCCACATACAGGAACTTGTAAGTAGCCGACACCACCGCCAACAACAAAATACTATTAAACCCCTTGTAATTATAATAGTATGACCCCGAGTTGGGGGGTGGGACGATGTAGACGTTTTTCCCATCTATTGCCCCTCCGAAGTTGGGAAAGTCCCACCACTGAGCAAATTGGGAAGCCACAGTCTGCCATTCCTGTGGCG
Source organism: Aquarana catesbeiana (assembly GCF_042186555.1). NCBI lineage: Eukaryota > Metazoa > Chordata > Amphibia > Anura > Ranidae > Aquarana > Aquarana catesbeiana. The sequence goes on along the minus strand of NC_133325.1, from coordinate 64,880,789 downwards.
TTGAAGGAAACTGTGGAGTCAAACCAGAAAAAAATAATTAGTACTTTTGCACATAACATTGCAAGCATATTAGACCAGTGGCGGCCCATCCATTGAGGGAGCCGGGGCGCCGCCTCCCTCCTGTAGTCACCAAAAAAAAAAATTTAAAACTGGCCCTTAAAAAAAAAAAAAAAATCGAAAAAAAGGTCCTTAAGTGGACTGTGTCCGAGCGCCGGATGCAGTGCACTATGGGAAGTGCCACGCCTATGCAATCACGAGATTCTGGCCCCGCGCTTCATTTGTGGCGCGATCCATCGCGCCGAGTAGCTTCCGCATTACTATGCATATTGTATGCATTACTATGGCCGGTGCGTTGAGTGACATTCAAGTTCTGATGTCACTTTCGCTTTCATCTCACAGTGTGCCCGAGCAGAGAAAGGAAGCATGGGGAGCGGACTCCTCTACTGCCGTGTGACTACACAGTCACACTGAGAGAAGGCATCCTACCCAGCCATCCAGTGTATGGAAGCAAGGAGGCAGAGGAGGTGTCAGGACAGCTGTCATTAGCCATGGACTGCAGCCTGCTCAGGACGGAGCCTCAGAGATATGTAAGTCCTCATCAACTGTCTATCTATCTCCCCCTCCCACGCAGTGTCTGTCTGTCTATCTAATATGCAAGTGTCAGAGTGAGACAAGCACCTCCACCAAAGACATTAGCAGCTGCTCACCTTCTTTGCTAATGTCTTTGGTGGATGTGCTTGACACTTGCATGCCTGTTTGGACATACATCCTCACAGTGGCAGACATCCTGTTGATTCCTGCAATTATGAATTTTCTTGGAGAAATTGACTTTTTAACTATTTATTATTGATTGGTTTTGCACTGCACTGTTATGCTTTGAATTTGTATTGAGGTGTGCGTATTGGCCTTGTAGTGTTCAGCTTGCAACTATATTTAATTAATTTCATCTAGTTAACTTAAGGGGTCTTTGCTGAATATATATTTTTTTATTACACCTATAGCTTTGCCCAGCCAGGCACGGTCCCTGGTGACATCTATCTATCTATCTATCTATCTATCTATCTATCTATCTATCTATCTATCTATCTATCTATCTATCTATCTATCTATCTATCTATCTATCTCTCTATCTATCTATCTATCTATCTATCTATCTATCTATCTATCTATCTATCTATCTATCTATCTATCTATCTATCTATCTATCTATCTATCTATCTATCACACTCATTCTCCCCCTCCCACCCAATATCTACCTGTCTGTCTATCTCTCCCACCCAGTGTCTATCTATCTGTAGGTCCTATTGCGGGCGAGTGATGACGGGGGGGGGGGGGGGGGGCATATGGAGAATTTGGCACACTGGCAGCATTTGCCACACTGGCAGCATTTGATGGGCACACTGGCAGCATTTGGCATAATCCAGCATTTGATGTTCACACTGGTTGCAATTGATAGCACAGTCGCTGTGTTTAATGGGCACAGTGGCGGCATTTCATGGCACAATGGCAGCGTTTGATGGGCACAGTGGCAGCGTTTGATGGCACAGTGGCAGCGTTTGATGACACAGTGGCTGCGTTTGATGGCACAGTGGCTGTGTTTGATGGCACAGTGGCTGTATTTGATGTTTTTTTTTTTTTCAAATTTTTTTCAGTTTGTTTGCGCCCCCCCAAAATTTTTTAGCACCAGCCGCCACTGGATTAGACACAAACATTCTTGGCCAACATCAGTATAACATTTATTTTAAGGAGTATTTAAAAACAAAAATCTAAGGTCCACTTATCAGATTACTCACCCCCTCTGAAGGCCCATTGTAAAAATTTGAGGGGGGGAGATGTTTTGGACAGGTAACCCTCTCCACTTCATTGAGAGCTGAATGCATAAATAATGTGTGTTTCTTTGGCCAGCCCCTCCTTACTTTACAATATTGGTAGCCCACTGGACAGGTAAAAAGTGTCATAATACAAAAATCTGAATATACACTGTACAAATTGAAGCACTTTTTTACATTCTGCAATTACCTATCAAGATAATAGGAGAACAAAACTTTAAACAGTGCCATTTGAAAGTATTCAGGCAGGCCCTTTCACTACATGCTTTGGTGAATGCATCCATAAATTTGAACACAAAAGAGGTAGGCATAGTGTGTATGGGTTGGGCAAAGTCAGCAGATAGAGGATTGGTATCGGTTGACTTAGCGGTTTGGGGGAGGAAGGGTTCCAAATGATTTTGGGACCCCCCAAAAAAGCCTCTGCCACTCTGTATGAATTTAAGCACACAAATACCATTTAAACACATTTTAGGGGGTGTTTAGGGTAAAGCAGTACTATGGAGCTGACAAAATAAATTGTTAAGTGACTAGGCTAGGTGGGTATTGGCCCAGGATAGCATGCCGGGAAGGTTAGTGAAGGCAAATACATGTATATAAATATATCCAGTCCCCAGCTACTTCACTAGCCTAGTCTCTAAAGCTCTAATGAGCAGGACCCTCTGATGCCTCCTGTATTGATTTGTATTGTAAGTATATTGTCTGCCCTCATGTTGTAAAGCGCTGCGCTAACTGTTGACATTATATAAATCCTGTATAATAATAATAATAATGAAGGACAAAAAAGGAAGTTTAAAAAATTCCAGCATGCATGAGGATAAAGAGGACATTCATATTGCAATCATAGTAATTAGGGAATGATAAAAGAAATACACTACATTAGGAAACATTAAATACATAGAATGTGATGTTAAAGGATAAATCTTACCTTAATATAGTCCTTCTGCAGGACCTGAATGATGGCAGAACAGGTCTCTGGAATAATGATCCCCAGAGCTTGGGGGAGATGCCTGTCGAGAACTTGATGTCCTGCAGACTTCTCCCCGTCGCCAAGTACCGCACTGTGGTGACTAGCCTCTGTTCAGGAGTGATGGCTTGCCGCATGCAGGTGTCCTGCCTGCTAATATAAGGGGACAGTAAAGCCAACAGACAGTGAAAAACGGGGTCTCTCATCCGCAGATAATTCCTGAAATCATCAGGATTATTCTCCTCGATCTCCCGCAACAAAGGCATGTGCGAGAATTGGTCACGCTGGAGCGACCAATTATTCGTCCATGAACTCCTCCCCGCCCTGTTCATGGACTGGGCTTGGGTCAAAGTAAGAACCCCAACACCAAGCCCCTGCACAGCACGAACTCTAACAAACGTAACCGCAAAATGGCTTCAAAATGGTTGGCTGGTCAAAACAGAACGCACTGAAAAACAGAAAGGCCTGAGAAGAGCATGCCGAAAATCAGAAATGAGCGGACAAACGCACATTCAAATACGTACTATAAAATACACACTGAAAAACAAATGCGAACTGACTACACGCACTGAAAACCAGATACGAACCCACAAGCACAAACTAAAGAGCAGTAACGATAGGAAAAGCATGAGTCTGAAAAGCGCGAATCATCTCTCACCAAACTTCTACTAACACAAGATTAGCAGAAGGAGCCCAAAGGGTGGCGCACTTGTTATTGAACTTTCCTTTTCAAGTGCCGTTGTTTATGTTGTACGTCACCGCATTCTTGACGTTCGGAATTTCCGACAACATTATGTGACCGTGTGTATGCAAGACAAGTTTGAGCCAACATCCGTCTGAAAAAATCCCATGGATTTTGTTGTCAGAATGTGCGATCATGTCTACGTGGCATTAATCTACCCCTTCTCTCTACCCTGCAGCATGCACATATCACCCTGACTCCTACCCTCTCCCTACTACTGCACTCATCATCTCCTGCATTTGCTGCACCCATATGCTGACATAAACACTAGGGCCACTAGACACGTGCGCTCATGCACTTCCCACTCCCATCTTGCCTTCCTCACCCTCCTCCTTCTCCTAGTCTCAGATGACATTTCTCCTAATCCTGGTCCGCCATTTTCCAACTGCAAGCCACATATCCAATACCCCTCCTCCTCTGGCAACCACCGCAATACACTCAGTTTAATTTCTATCCCCCTGCTTCCTCAAAGCAGCCCACCTATCTCATGCGCCCTTTGGAACGCCTGCTCCATCTATAACAAGCTAACATCTGTACATGACCTCTTCATCTCTCATGGCTTTAACATACTCGCCATAACCGAAACCTGGCTTTAAAATTTGGACTCAACTTCTCCCGCTGCCCTCTCCCATGGTGGCCTCCATTGGACTCATTCCCCCAGACCCAACTGACAGAAAGGAGGTGGAGTTGGATTCCTTCTATCCCCACAAAGCTTCCACGGCTTCCAATACCACATATATGCCGATGACACCCAAATCCATCTGTCTACTCATCACCTCACTCCTTCAGTCTCCTCTCACATTACTAACTTACTAACTGACATATCAGCATGAATGTCGCACCACTTACTTAAACTAAATCTCTCTAAAACTGAGCTATTAATATTCCCCCCTGCCCGTGCCCCCCTCCATGACTTTTCTATCAAAATCAACAATGCAACTATCAGTCCCTCCCCTCATGCCAGGGTACTCGGTGTAATCCTAGACTCCGACTTGTCATTTCAGCCTCAAGTTCAATCGCTGTCAAAATTTGTAGAATTCACCTCCGTAACATCTCTAAAATTCACCCCTTTTTAACAAATGAAACCACCAAGCTCCTCTTTCACTCCCTTGTTATCTCTCGCCTTGACTATTGCATCTCCCTTCTCATTGGCCTGCCTCTTCATAGGCTATCCCCTCTTCAGTCTATCATGAATGCTGCTGCCAGACTTATACACCTTACCAACCGCTCAGTGTCTGCCAACCTTCTCCTCCAATCCCTAAACTAGCTCCCAATCACCCAGCGAATTAAATTCAAAATACTAACCACAACATACAAAGCCATTCACAACTCTGCCCCGAGCTACATCACCAATCTTGTCTCCAAATATCACCCAAATCATCCTCTCCGCTCTTCTCAAGACCTCCTACTCTCAGGCTCTCTCGTCTCCTCCTCCCATGCTCGTCTCCAGGATTTCTCCAGAGCATCTCCCATCCTCTGGAACTCGCTACCTCCACTGGTCCGGCTATCCCCTACTTTTGCTACCTTCAGGCGATCCCTGAAAACTCATATCTTCAGGAAAGCCTGTCACGTCTCCAACTAATCTCCTACCACTTCCATAAGCTCATTCCCCACAGTTACAACCTTTTGTAACTACTATTAGATTGTAAGCTCTTCTGAGCAGGGCCCTCTTAATCCTCTTGTATTTTATTGTATTGTCTCCTTTTATATTGTAAAGCGCTGTGTAAAATGTTGGCGCTATATAAATCCTGTATAATAACAATAATAGTATAATAATAATAATAATAATATTTCCCAAGAAATAAGAAGGTCTCCTAGGTCACCCCCAATCATTAATGTGGTTAATGTGGTCTCCCAACAATCAAGATGGTTCCTTCCAGGTCACCCTCAATCAATAATGGCATCTACCAATAACGGGGTGCCCCAACAATTATTATGGGTTCTTATGGGGTTTACTTGCAATATTGCAAGTAAACCCCAGGCTGGAATTATTGAAGAACTGACTGTCTAAGTGATACAGGTCTACAATCACATTCCTCAAAAATGACATAAGATAATGTAATGGAAAAATGTATATATCACTGCTTGTGGAGGCTGTGCCTCATGAATCTTCTCCTAGAAATATGACTACAATTGATTGAGTGATGGGTGACTCATTGCCTGTACCGCTGTGGATGACTGTGTGTTTCATAGAAAACACGTGCCAGGTAATGGGTTTCTAAAATAGTGGGAGTGATTGCCAGCATTCTAGGGAATAGTTCTTAGGAACTCATTTGACTTTTCCAATGTTCACTGTTATTCAGCATATTGTTTGAAACGTGCAAGATTTTGTGCCTGACTTCAATTTTACTGTTGTAAGGAGAAAGAATAATGAATACACATATACATGATAAAAAAACAGGTGGGGGAAGACTGAAAAATGTTAGAAAGGGGTGAGACAGGGGGGTATATTTATAAATAAGGGATGTGTGGAGGGTCATAAAATGGGGGGGGTAAGGTTCATTTTTAAAATCATTGATGATTAGAAAGAGTTTTTCTTTTCTTTAGAAATGGGGGAGTCGTGGAGAAAGGAATTTTTTATAAATAGAATGGATAGGGGACATTTTTAGAAATGGAGGGGATAGGTAGTCTTATTTTTAAAAAGGGAAAAGTGTGATGGAGGGTCATTTTTAGAAATGGAAGGGGTGGGATTGGTCATTTTTAGAAATGGAGGAAGTGGATCATTTTTAGAAATGGAAGGATTGCTAGTCTTTTTTTTTTTAGAAAGGGAGATGTGTGTTAGAGGGTCGACTTGAAAGGGATGGTGGAGGTCATTTTTAGTGCTAGGGGAAACAAAATGTATTTCCCAGCACACTTACCAGCTAGGCAGCGAAAGAAAATTACATTGTCTAACAATTTGCGTTAAAAAAACAAAATGTTATTGCACACATATGCAAATGTAAGTGGAAGCCGAATTGCCTTGTCCATGTTCCTCTGTATAATGCAGTTAAAGTGTTACTAAACCCAGGACCCTGCATTCATTATATCTGGTCTCCCACAGTACACAGAACATGGAAATGCAATTATTTTAGTAAATATAAACTGCTAAATACCTTTTCTCCTCAGCAGTATATAGCAGGCTTGTGACTTCTATCAGTGTCTGGGTAAAGCTTGTAGTAGGAGTTTTCATACTGCACTGGCTGTCCTATCAGGATGGAGGACCCCTGACCCTCTGGACAGTGCTGATTGGCCCTGTGCTGATCACATGCACCCTCCCAAGAAAAAGAAAAAAACTTTCTAGCAATACACACCAAACTGAGCATGTGCAGAGTGACTCCACTAACTCTGGCTTATCCAGACATGTTTTGGGGGCAAAACAAGAAAGGGAGGATCTGTGCATACAGGTTCAAACAGCCTTTTTACACAATGCAGGGGGTTAACCCCTTAGTTTCCACAGTGAGTATAACAAGCATGCTTTACTGCACATACAGACTGATTTTACTGTTGTGGGTTCAGTAACACTTTAATTCTAGTTTATGAGAGCCTCCATGTTGCAGCATATATAGCAATGGAAAAATTAAGAGTTGGTATGCCTAGAGGAAGTCCACTCTTCCTTTAATGGCGAAGGGACACACCAGAAAACATCCAATGTGTCCCTGTGCCTATTCCAGCTTTGAAAGCTAGTTAAAAATAGGAGTGTCAACATTTTTTTGTGGAGATGGGGAGGGACATTTTTAGTAAAAGGCTAGTGATAGGGATAGGGTGTGGTTTTAAGGAGTGAAAGGGACAGTTGATCATTTTTTAGAAACTTAGGGGGTGAGATCATTCTGTAGACATTGGGAGGTGGGGTCATTTTTAGAAATGGGGAAGGTGGGGGGTCATTTTTAGGAAATGGGGGAAATGGGGTCAATTATGGAAATGGGAGAGGTCGGGTCATTTTTAGAAATGGGAGAGGTGGGGGTCATTTTTTGAAATGGGAAGTTTGGGTTGTTTTTAGAAATGGGGGAGGTGGGGGGGTCATTTTTAGGAAATGGGGAAAATGGGGTCATTTGTGGAAATGGGAGAGGTGGGGTCATTTTTAGAAATGGGAGAGGTGGGGGTCATTTTTTGAAATGGGAAGTTTGGGTTGTTTTTAGAAATGGGGGAGGTGGGGGGTCATTTTTAGGAAATGGGGGAAATTGGGTTAATTATGGAAATGGGAGAGGTGGGGTCATTTTTAGAAATGGGAGAGGTGGGGGTCATATTTGGAATGGGAAGTTTGGGTTGTTTTTAGAAATGGGGGAGAATGGGTCATCTTAAGAAATGGGGAAGGTAGGTCATTTATAGAAATGGGGGAGATCGGGTCATTTTGAGAAATGAGGAAGGTAGGTCATTTTTAGAAATGGGGGAGATCGGGTCATTTTAAGAAATGGGGAATGTAGGTCATTTTTAGAAATGGGGGAGATCAGGTCATCTTAAGAAATGGAGAAGGTAGCCCGTTATTTAGAAATGGGGGAGGGAGGTGGGGTCAATTTCAGAAATGCGGGAGATAGATATATAGGGAAAACATGAGCTTCAGCGTTTCTTTCCAACATAATTTTTTATTCTGACCATCTGTAATGAAAAAAAATAAAAATAAAATCCTTGACTGTAAGTCGCTATCTGGTTACACAATCTGTTATTTAGATAACATTAGTAGCTGAAAAATAGTTCTGGATTAAATGACTGTATCCAAATATCCATATTGAAGAGTAAGCAATTAGTATGTTGCATATAAGTAATTTTAGACTGGAACGGGTCAAGGTGACACTGCCTTAAAAGAGAAATCAAAGGGGATGAGAAACATAAGGACACTGACTACTTATTATATCAAGAAGAAAAAGTAGATTATTTGGCAATGTAATGATATCACAATTTTAAATGTGTTGTATATTTATTAAGTTAAAGTGGTTATAAACCCTTACATATACCCAGTGAAGTGAATGGCCTCAGTTGATAAACAGAGGTGAAATAAATCCTTCTACATAAGGTGTATGTGTTTATCTGCAGTCTTCTCTTCTCTACATCTTGTTCAAAGTACAGTTTTTTAAAATAAAAATTAAAAAAAATAAAAATTGCCTGAGCTTTTAGGAAAAAAGGGGGAGAAGAGCTAAATTAACACTCTACAAATCTCAATGAGGAAAGCTCTGACTGCTGATTGGAAGGAAGGGCCGCACCCCCATTCATACAACACACAGGAACAGAGCTGAGCTGTCAATCACAGGCCATGTGCTGGAGCTCCTCCACCTTTTTCTGTTGGTGTCAGGAAAACTTGTCAGAAGTGATTTATGCTGATAGCAGAGGAATGAAGCAGCAGACAGCATGCAAATTAGTGCTCTTAATTGAGGCACACTATAGAGGGATTTGCTTTGTTCAAACTTCATGTCTGAGGTTTACATCCACTTTAAGTAAAAGGGATATGAGCTCTCCACTCCATCAGGGGAACAGTGCTTGTGTCTGTACCACGATAAACTTTATAAAGTTGAAATATTCATTTTAAGGTGTGAGAGGCTGAGAGCCAATGTGTTTGGGGGATCCGCATCCCTTTCATTAGGGCTAGTAATAACTATAATTGGTATTATTAGACTATAAACATATCATCTACCCAGTTGTGGAGAAGAAGAAATAAAATGACCTCACCAAAATTGCCTTAAGTCTGCAACATACAGCCAGATACAACCAAGAAAAGGGAAGATGTAATCTGCTTAAAGACTACAACAGACTACAATTTCTACACAAAATAACAAATAATCATAATAATGAAAAAAATTATAAAAAATTATTAATTATAGGACTGTGTCCATCTAAAGCTAGTCATTATTTTTTTTTTTTCTCTCAGCCATCGGACTCCTCCTTCCACACAAACAAGGCAGATGGAGGAATCCCTCCCACCAGCACATTGTATTCTGAATACACCAATCAGCGGCTGCAGCTGCTGGTCAAGGAAACTTGTCCACCAAGTCTCTTTGACCCAAATCTTTGGAATGGCATTGTCCTGGCTGAACCGCACCAAATGTCCAGCTTTGTCCAGCTTTATAGTAATTTTATTACAGCAAATAAAAAAAATATACACTCTATAAAACAATACCCACCACAAGAGCTTACAAATGTAATTGACAGTATTGTGCTTGTGCAAATGGGACAATAGATAAATTATGGAAATGATTGTCATGTAATGATTACTCAATAACTACTGCCAATCAGCAATCACTATTAAATTGTCAAAATACTCCCCTGTCTTTATACACTCACCAGACACTTTATTAAGTTCACCTGTTCGATTGCTTGGTAACACAAATTGCTAATCAGCCAATGACATGGCAGCAACTCAATGCATTTAGGCATCTAGATGTGGTGAAGATGACTTGCTGAAGTTCAAATCTCGCATCAGAATGGGGAAGAAAGGGGATTTAAGTGACTTTGAGCGTGGCATAGTTTTTGGTGCCAAACGGGCTGGTCTGAGTATTTAAAAAACTGCTCATCTACTGGGATTTTCACGCACAACCATCTCTAGTGTTTACAGAGAATGGTCCGAAAAAGAGAAAATATCCAGTGAGCGGTAATTGTGATGACATCAGAGGTCAGAGGTATTGAAAAAAACACACTAAATCAAGAGATCATAGCACCCACATGCCAATTTGTAAATTTTTGGATAGGGAAGAACTGGAAAGGGGGATTTTAATGGTGCCACAGGTATACACAAGAGATATTTTTCAATAAAAATTAAAATATTTTATTAATATTCACGTGTTAAAAAGAGTGAACAATGTTGACTCTCAAAAATAGAGAAACACATTTAAAATTATTACAACATAATAAAGAACAATAATATGCATTTTAAAGCTATATAGACTTGTATAAATGCCTGTTTGGCTCAACATGCTTCGCTATATTGCTTCCTCAGGGTCTGTAAGGCATATTTTGGCCATTGGGAGCATCAAAGGTACAGTATGGAGTCTAAGCGCTAACTGGTATTCCCCAGAGCTCCTGATGGTGGAGATGGGTTTTGGTGGATGTTAGTACCAAGTCACAGTCCTCAGGATCGCCTCACCAGGAGGTGTGCAAGCCAGGGTCCAGTAGCAGATATAGCAAGTAGGCATCAATCCGAAGCATAGGTTGGTAACAATAAGCCAAAAGTTGGTAACAAGTGGTTGCAGGTTGGGATCAAGCAGAAGCGTAGTTGAGGAACAAGCCAAAGGTTGGTAATGTGGTAGCAAAGATACGGGTGCCAGCGGGAATGACAAAAGCAACACATTGACTGGAGGAGAGCACAATAATCTGCAAACAGGAAGTGCAAAGGCATTGCAAAAATAGGAAGGTGATGGGGGGAGCAAAGGGTTCAAGGTTCAAGAGTTAAGGCAAGATTGTTCTATAAGTTCAGACAGGAAGCTGTCCAGCATCTCGAGAGTTAAGGCAAGATTGTTCTGTAAGATCAAACAGGGAGCTGTCCAGCATCTCAAGAGTTAAGGCAAGATTGTTCTGTAAGATCAGACAGGGAGCTGTCCAGCATCTCAGGTGGCTCAGCAAGAAGCTTTACTGCTGGACACAGCAGAGGTCTTTGGTTTAGATCCTAATCTTGACACAGTAACACACTTCCTGTCAGGGGCGGACTGACCATTGAGCCACTCGGGCACTGCCCGAGGGCCCTGGGCCACTAGGGGGCCCCATCAGGGTTGCCAGCCTCAGTAAAACCAGGGACAGTATGTATAAATCTGTGTTTTTTTTTACATCTGATTGCCTGGGGGCCCCATAATCTCCTATTGCCCGGGGGCCCCATGAGTTATCGGTCCGCCCCTGCTTCCTGTACTAGGATGACAACACTCACTTACCCTTCCATACAGGATAAGAGAAACAAGATATGGCTATGGAAACAATCCCCTGACCTATTATTCAGAACACAGAGAGGCATGGTTCTGTAGTCATCAAAGATAGCTGAGAACAATGCAAGTGACAATGGTCAGCACAGCAAACAGTGATAGTATCTCTTTAATTTGGGGAGCTAACCTGATAATGCAGCTCTCTCTGAGTCCTTATTGGCCTACCTACCTGCTACACTCATCCACATAACCAGCCGCTCAGTGTCTGCTGCCTCTCTCCACCAATCCCTCCACTGGCTTCTGATTGCCTAACAAATAAAATTCCAAATAATAACAACAACACAAAAAGTTATCCACACCTCTGCCCTTAGCTACATCACCAATCTCATCTCAAAATATCACCGAAATCCTCCTCTTCATTGAAATTATCAGTGCATGTTAGTTGTGGTCAAGTGCCCTGCTCTATTACACTACAAATCCATAGTTCATCTCGCAAGCAAGGCGAATAAGGTGGCTATGTTCCCAAAAACAGTGGGACCATAAAAAAAACGTTCGTAACCACCCTCTAGGAAGTCAAATCACAGCAGCAAAAAAATAAATAAATATGGATACTTGAAAGAGACTGAGAGCAGAAAAAGGAACTTTTTAGAAATAAGAATACATACAATGCCTTGAAAAGGTACCTCTCATACCTCTTGAAATTGTCCACATTTTGTCATGTTACAACCAAAAACATACATTTTTTTATTTGGATTTTATGTGATAGACCAACACAAAGTGCCACATAATTGTGAAGTGGAAGGAAAATGATAAATTGTTTTCAACATTTTTTACAAATAAATATGTGAAAAGTGTGGTGTGCATTTGTATTCAGCTCCCCTGAGTCAATACTTTGTAGAACCGCCTTTCACTGCAATTACAGCTGCAAGTCTTTTTGGGGATGTCTCTACCAGCTTTGCACATCTTTACAGTGACATTTTTGCCTATTCTTCTTTGCAAAATAGCTCAAGCTCTGTCAGATTGGATGGAAAGCGTCTGTGAACAGCAATTTTCTAATCTACATGCAGGGCGCCGGATGCATGGATTTCAATGGGGTTTTATGTTCTTTTTTTGAAGCACATGATTGGAGCCTGAGGCTCTAATTGGCTTAAAAAAAGGGTGGGCTCAGGGGCACAGAGCACTGCGCCCCAAACCCACCCACTGGTATGACATTATCGAAATAATATTCGCTAGTGTCTTCCTGCTTCTCCTCCTGGCCAATCAGGAAGCATGTCCTGAGACTTAGGACTCCCAGCCAGTCGGGTCTCAGCACTCACTTCCTGTTGTGCCGGGAAGAGAAGCAACACCTGTTCAGCCAGGAGGATAAGCAACGGCCTCAGCTCTTCCCTCGGCAAGCTGGAGCGAGAAGCAGCATTGGCCTGCTAAAGTAACACCACTGATCGCCGCCATCCATCTCCCGTGGAAGGGGGGGCACTGATCGCCACCTTCCGTCTCCCACGGGGGGGTGGCACTGATCGCCGCTATCTGTCTCCCGCAGGAGGAGATTTGTTTGTGCCCCCCCCCCCCCCCCCAAATATTGAGCACCAACTGCCACTGGGCTAATGGCATTTAAAGTATAGTTACAACCAAGAACAAAAATTTAATATGTTGAAAATTTACAAGTTCTTACATGTGCTGGCTGCATTAGTTCTTTTTTTCTTATATTTTCAGTATATTTGGAGGAGCAGTGTTGTTACCCTAGAACAAGCAATAGCCTGCGGGCCAAATATGGCCTGCTACAAGATTTTATTTGCCATCTAATAGGGACAGTAATATAAGGGGGTAAAGGGCGGCTCTGATGAGAACCCTAATGTAATGGGGGACTCTAATGGGTCCTTGGTGTATGAATGGACTATGATAAGCATCCTGATTTGAGGGGGAGCTCTGATGTAAAGGGGTGGCTCTGATGGGGACCTCAAACTAATGGGGTACACTGATTGGAACCCTGATCTAAGGGGGTCTCTGATGGAGACCCTGATATAAGAGGGGACTCTAATGTTGGGGTGGACTTTGATGTAAGGAAGGACTCTGATGGACCTAGTTTTAGTTCGAATTTCTTTGCTTTGTTTTACACTTTTTTTAGCTTCAAAATATTTTTATTGGTTTAACAAGGTAAGCAAGCATGTTCACACTTTTTTTTTAAATAAATCATCTCCTGCTGGTTCCAAAAAAATCTCCAAGTAAAATGCATTCATTCATTTAAATCTAATTCGTTAATTTATATAAGTGATTTTATTGGCCTGCCAATATTTGTAAAATATACCCTAGCACTTTAAAGCTTGGCGATCCCTTCTCTAGAACATGACTCTGGAACTTTCTAGCTCACTTTTCAGGCAGGATCAACAGGTTTTTTGTCTTTTTTTTTAGCTCCACTTTCATACAGCGTGTTTTCAACTGTTTATTAGATCAAGAGAAGCAAATAACAGGGTTACAAACACTTTAAAGTAGTATTAAACCCTTCTAGTTTTTGCAACTACAGTATTCAGGTCCTTCCTGCAAACATTTAAGAGCATTTTAATTAAAAAAAAAAAAAAAAAATTAATTACAAAAAATCTTCTTTTCAACTGAGAGTTTAATGACACTTTAAGGGCTAGTTCACACCAGAATCGCACAGGATTGTGGTCCAGAGTGCAGAGACATTGCTACACATACAAAATAGGTTAAACGTTCCCCTTTCCAAAATAAACATTCCACATCTTTGACACGCAGCAACAGAGATCAAACCCATGTCATCAATTAAGGGGGAATTTAGAGTGCTAATTAAATTGTAACTATGGGCAAAAAAGAAAAAAAAATGACATTTAGTATGCTGCAGTCTATCTCTAGCATTAACAAAGCAATTTTTCTTTCTCCGAATCCCCCTGTAACATAGTTAAAAAAACATTTGCAAGTCTCTTCTGCCAAAAACTTCTACCTCCTAGCAATTTCATATGGTGTTTAATTCCATTTAAAATTCCATTTTAACACATTTTCCTTTCCCCGAGTTCCAGTCCGCAAAACCTGAAGACATAAGAATGCAGAATGAAGGCACTTGAAAGACCCAGTTGCCCTTTATGCAGAATATTATTTAATGCATAAATATATTTTTTTACGGGCTCGTCGAGAGAAAAAAAAACAGTCAGATTATGTAGGATGGCTGCTTGAATCTTGTCATTTCCAGTTGACTTCTGTTTCTTCTCATCAGCGTCATACCACTGTAAAATAAGTACATGGATATATCAAATCAAAAAACGCATTAATTAATGCCTGAGTTAAAAAAATAAACACAAGAATCATACAAACTATCATAATACATGAGCATAATACATGATTTAAAGCAAAAAAAAAAAAAATTATATATATATATATATATATATATATATATATATATACTGTAGATAGATAGATAGATAGATAGATAGATAGATAGATAGATAGATAGATAGATAGATAGATAGATAGATAGATAGATAGATAGATAGATAGATAGATAGATAGATAGATAGATAGATAGATAGATAGATAGATAGATAGATAGATGGACAGATAGATAGATAGATAGATAGATAGATAGATAGATAGATAGATAGATAGATAGATAGATAGATAGATAGATAGATAGATAGATAGATAGATAGATAGATAGATAGATAGATAGATAGATAGATAGATAGATAGATAGATAGATAGATAGATAGATATAGATGCTGTGTATATATAGATAATTACAGTAATGGAAGCTTTCATTGCTTTGACCTTTGTATCTCAGCTATCTGTATGCAATGTAGTAGACATACTCAAAGGAATAGAGCCTGTTCACATAGCAAAGTAAATGCCTACTAAGCTTAGTAAAAAAGAGAAGCTGTGTTTTATCATTCAATCATGCAAAAGTTTTATTTCCCTTACACAGTGGCGTCCAGTGGTAATTTTGTTTTGGGGGGGGGCGGCAAACAGTAACACCCCCCCCGGTGAGTCGGGTGGGGCTGGTGCACTTACCCCATCTATGGTGGGCAGCGCTTCTCCCAGGCTTCACCAGCGGCTTCCCTTGCTCGGCGGCGGCTTTCCCCTCCCCTGCTCTCCACAAGCACCGTGACGGCTTCCATTAATTGGGGCTCTTCTCTTTTCAGTCAATCTGAAAACAGGTCTGCTTCTGATTGGCTGGATTGAGGATCAGTGTTTCAATAGCGAATATTCATTCGCTGTTGTAACACCTGGGTGGGCTCCTGGTGCAATGCTCTGCGCCACGACCCCACCCTATTTTGAAGCCTCTGGCTCTAATCAGGTGCTTAAAAAAAACACCCCCGCCACTGTAATTCATGTGCCGGCAACCTGAAAGGGGCCGGACGCATGAATAGCGGATGGCAGTGCTCTGTCAAAATAGCGGCCGTGGGTAGAGCATGGGGGTGGTGTTTGTGGATAGAGGGGGCGTCCCAAATGGACAGGCCGTCACTGCCCTTACACATGATTGGGTCTTCAAACCCACACTTTATAAAGTTAATATTCACTTTTTTCAATGAACAGTCTCTATTCCTTTAGTAAATCACCCAATGTGTAATGTCATTTACCACTGAAGGTAGAATACTCCTTTAGGCTGGGTTCACACATGACCGGCTGTGATTTGCAGTCTGGAGTCTGGTGCAGTTTTGTTCCCCCGTTCAGGTGTGATTCAGGTGCAAAATTTTATTTGAATTCTCATCTATACCAGACCCAAAATCGCACAAGACCCCTTTCAGAAACAGACCGTGGCCGCCCCAGACATGTGTGAACCGGCTCCATTGAAAGCTGGTCCGATTGTTATGCGAATCGGATGTTGTTAAAAATGCATCCGATTCATATAAATGTGTACTGAGCCTAAAGGGCTCTTTCACATGGCGTTCAGGTGTTTTTACTGTTCAAAATGCAGCCCATTATTTTTAACCTCTCTGGCGGTTTTCCCGAGTGTGGCTCGGGGTTAAATTTTAGTACCATTAGCGGTAACCCCGAGCCACACTCGGGATTGCATTGCAGGATCCTGGTGCAGGTTACTCACGTTGTCCCCAGGATCCTACAATGTCCCCCCGCTGTGTCCGCGGGCTCCGTCCTCCGCCCGAACCTGTGTGTGCTGGGCTTCGTTCCCTGTGAGCGTCGCGACTCACAGGGACGGAGCCCGGCAGCAAATTCAAAAAATGTAAAAATCGTAATACATACAGTACACTGTAATCTTACAGATTACAGTACTGTATGAAATTATTTCACATCCCTTTTGTCCCTAGTACTTTGTCCTATGCCCTGCATGCAGTTTTATATGATATACACTGTTCTTTCTGCCTGGAAACTGAAGATTGTTCATAGCAACCAAAAAGTGTCCCTTTATGTCAAAAGTGGTTTTAGACCAGCTAGAAAACAGCGATAGTAAATTAGAACACTTGCAGAATTGAGCGATAGTGAATTGTGGGGAAATTAATTTTATTATTATTCTATTACTATTTTTTATTATTTATTATTATTTATTATATTATAATTTATGATTTTGTGTTTCAAACTTTATCATACCCGGGATAGCTACTAGACTCTTGTTTGGACAGATTTAAGTGTGTTATTGCTAAGAATTACTGGCCTACAATATAAAACGTCAAATTTCTATGCAAAATAATTGTACCACTTTGAGACGCAAAAATCTCACATAATCATACCGCCAGGGAGGTTAATGGGCCGGTACACACATGTGCACGAACTATTGATAAAAAAAAAAAAAAAAAAAGGGAGAAAATCTTTTTTTACATGTGTAAGTTAGAACATGCACTTTTATGTCTCCGAATATGTAAATATACGCATGTACTATACTCCCCATTCTCATGTTTTTACATAGGAATAGGTGCATTAGTAGGTTGTGTAGCACCCTCTAGTGTGCTAACGTAGGTAATGTTAGGTTTTTGTTAGTGTAGGTAAAATGTTTTGGCTCAGTTGGCAGCCTAGCATGTGTTTTAATTTGGGTCGGGTGAGTGATCCAGGGAGGCTAGTATGACTCAGCAGGAAGCATTTCTGGTACCTCCCCCTAATTCTGGAACTTGCTGGAAACTTCCAGAAGAATGAAAGTAAGTTAGAAGGAGCTGCCTGGAGTATTCATGAGGGCCCTGACCAATCCCGAAAAGATAGGTTGGCAGGGGGCAGGCCCCCTAAAAATACTCAGGGTCAGCTCAGCCGGACATGGGAGTTGGAGATAGAGTGGTAGGAGGATGTTGGTGGGCCCTTGAGGGTAACCCCCTAGTCTGGGGGGGGGGTGACCTTGGCCCTGGGAGCTTGGGGTGCAGGAGGGATCCTCTGATATCCCAAGGAGGAATCCTGTCCAGTGGCATGGGAGCAGGTGTGAGAACAGCAGTAGCCAGAGAGCACTTCCAGGAAATCTCCAAGGATAAAACAGCCAGGTGGGCTGGTGAGCGATACAGTCGGAGAGGACTGGGTGAGATCAGTGTGAGATGGATGCAGAGTCAGTCTGGGAGGACTTTGGATGAATAGCCAGGAGGGCTAGAGAAAGGGGCAGCTGCAGCCAGGTGGGCTGGCAGTGCCTGAAGAGGTGGTGCGGGGATCAGTAGCCACAGAAGAACAGCTGGGCATTAGGACTTTGCTACACAACCAAGGGCCCCACGGTCCCTGCCTGTAAAGGGCATTTGATACATTCTGACTGAGCCCTATTGTCAGATCACCTAACAGTGTGCCAGCTGGTCCGTGGAGATTTTTGCTGCAAGTGATGTGCTGGAGGAGCTGAGGAATGTAAATAGTCTGTACAGAAGAAATTGTCCCTGAAGAGTTCTGCTAAAACAAGTGGGCATCCCATAATTCCCTTAGCCCCATCAAAGTTTATTCCCCTAAATAAAACAGAAAAAAAACCCAAAGCTGCAAGGACTTCTTCTTGACTCAAGAGTGCTGTAGAAATTCTGTGTGCCTGGCTGTGCAGGATGGTGGATCCCTTATTCACCAATTGCTCCTACGTGGGGTGCGCTACAGTTGAAAAAAGACACTAGTCCATCTAGTTCATACATCGGTACTGTGACCAAGAACGCTAAGGTCTCATTCACACAGGCATACCAATTGGTACACCCGTTTGAAAGGCTGTCTTCAGCTGTCTGGGATACAAAGGTGCTCCATGCAGAGGTATTCAGGCAGCTTACTGAAATCAATAAGAGGCAGCCAGCTGGAAGGACCTGCACGGACATCCATGCACATACTGGAGTGTGCATCCATGTAGATCCCACGCACAGATCAGAACGCATCCTGATCCGTGCATCAGACCCTCAAAGGGCCTATGATCATCTTTCACAAAAAATTATTTGGTGAATTAACTCCAAATATTATGTTCCACCCTCCAGACCCCGCTGTCCATTACAGCCATGATGCTCCATAATGCCAGTGTAGCAGTCCATACATAGCCCAACATTGCTTTCAATAGCAAGCGCGTATTGGCCAGCACAGCCACGTGACCATGCTGATTGATGAAAATCTAATGCCGCGTACACATGAGCGGACTTTCTGGCAGACCTGGTCCGGCGGACCGGACTCCGTCGGACAATTCGATCGTGTGTGGGCTCCAGCGGTTTTTGTTTCCCCAAAAGTCTGACGGACCTAGTAATAAAACACATTTCAAATCTTTTTCCGATGGACTCGAGTCCGGTCAAAAAATCTGCTCGTCTGAATGCTAGTCCAACGGACTAAAACCGACGGTAGGGCAGCTATTGGCTACTGGCTATCAACTTCCTTATTTTAGTCCGGTCGTACTTCATTACGTACGAATCCGTCGGACTTTGGTGTGATCATGTGTAGGCAAGTCCGTTCGTTGTGAAAGTCCGTTGGAAGTCCGCCGAAAGTCAGTCGGATAGTCCATTGGACCAGTCCGGTCGAAAAGTCCGCTCGTGTGCACGCGGCATAAGGATTCTGCTTCTGTTAAGGTATCCCAGTACTCCTCATTGATCAGTACTGTCATGTGGCTACGCTAACCAATACATGCTTGCCATTTTGAGCGTTATGGTGGATACTCACTTCAAGGTATTTTGACCCCATTAATTCGCAAGCCAAATACATTGGATGGTTGGGATGACATTTTCTTTTACTGCGTGAGAATCAAAACCTTTTAGAGATTATTTTTTTCTGGGTGTATCATAATGTACTAAAAGTAGCAAATTTACTGAACCTAAGCTGTTGTGCAGCCCTCTGAACATGTAGGGGGCCTCACTCTATATTGACTATGTTGACCACCGCTGATTTATTTGCTGAAATGTTGGCTCTGACAACTGAATAAGTGTTTCTGAAATGTAAAGTGTGGGAGTTAATGGGATTCCTTGTGTGATGCTTTTTGGAGTGTTTTTTGTCCAACTGTTTGTCAATGTATCATTACAGCAGCATCAGTTTGTGTCTATTCCTTGATGAGCTTGCTGTCAAAATGTGGTTATGTGATTGTTTATTTCATCTGGCAATGTAAAATGTAACCTTTTTTTACTTTAATTTGAAGTACTCTTATGCTTTCTTACCCATAAAGTGGCCACAGGGGTGTGAAACCAGAAAGGCTATTTTCTTCTTTTATGTCACTACTGTGTCCTATCATAACATGGAGGTTAGCTGGTACAATGAGCGCTGCAGGGAACCCAGGAGAACAACACTACCAGAAGTGTTCGTTTTTACAGAGGACTTTACAGCTAATGTTTAGATAAACAAATCCCTACAGCTTTAGTCATAGCTAGTGTTGTACCAATACCTGTATCGGTATTGGCACCGATACTAAGCATTTGCGCTAGTATTGGCACCGATACTAAGCATTTGCGCTAGTATCGGTACTGCGGTACTGGTGCAAATGCTCCGATGTCTGAAACTGATACTTTCAGGCTCGGTTCTTTCAGCTGTCAGCGGGATTTCCCTACTAACAGCTGAAATGTAGGGATGAGCCCGATGTTCGAGTCGAATGTAGGTTCGCTCTCTCGTCCCCCTCCCTTTTCCTGTGGCCTGCCAGGTTGCGTGCTCAGATAAGGGTCTGGTATGGATTTTGGGGGGACCCCTACGCCATTTTTTTTTAAATGTTCCCCTTAACCACTTGCTGACCACCACACGCACATATACGTCGGCAGAATGGCTCGTACAGGCAAATGGGCATACCTGTACGTCCCTTTGAATTGGCCGCCTTGCGGGCACGCACGTGCTGCCGACAGAGCGTGAGCGTGCGCATGGGTCCCGCAAACTTGATGTTCGCCGGCGGCCCGGGATTATGAGACAGAGAGGCAGAACGGGGAGATACCTATGTAAACAAGGCATTTCCCTGTTCTGCCTAGCAACATGACAGGGATCTACTGCTCCCTGTCATCGGGAGCAGTGATCGCTGTCATGTCAGTGGTAGCCCATCCCCCCCCCCCCCACAGTTAGAATCAATCCCTAGGACACACTTAACCCCTTGATCCCCCCCTCCTAGTGTTTAACCCCTTCCCTGCCACTGTCATTTGCACAGTAATCAGTGGCTATTTATAGCACTGCTCGCTGTATAAATGACAATGGTCCCAAAATAGTGTTAAAAATGTCCGCCATAATGTCGCAGTCCTGATAAAAATCGCCATTACTAGTAAAAAAAAAATTGTAAAAAATTAGTAATAAAAATGCCATAAATCTTTTTTTATATATTTTTGGGGGATATTTATTATAGCAAAAAGTAAAAAATATTGCTTTTTTTTCAAAATTGTCACTCTTTTTTAGTTTATAGTGCAAAAAATAAAAAACGCAAAGGGGATCAAATACCACCAAAAGAAAGCTCTATTTGTGGGAAAAAAAGAACGTCAATTTTGTTTGGGTAAAATGTCGCACGACCGAGCAATTGTCAGCTAAAGCGACGCAGTGCCGAATCACAAATAATGCTCTTGTCAGGAAGGGGGTAAATCCTTCCCGGGGCTGAAGTGGTTAAAATCCATACCAGACCTAAAGGACCTGGGAGGACCCTTACGCCATTTTTAAAAAACATTTGGCACAGGGTTAACCTTAATATCCACACCAGACCTGAAGGGCCTGGTATGGATTTCGGGGGGAACCCCCAGGCATTTTTTTTTAAATTTTGGTGCGGGTTCCCCTTAATATTCATACCAGACCCGAAGGGCATGGTAATGGACTGGGGGGGGACCCATGCCTTTTTTTTCAATGATTTTTATCTATATTGCCAGGATCCGACAATTCATCAGCCGTGAGCAGTTTTGAATGACTTTTTTTCCTTTAGAAATGTCATTTTGCTATGGTATTGTTCTAAACATGGGAAAGATGTGCTACTTCACAGGCATACTAAGGACACCCCACAGGCATGATAATTAAAGGAATATTTCATTTTTATTGTTTCACTTTAAGCATTATTAAAATCACTGCTCCTCCTGAAAAAACGTCCGTTTTTTTTTGCATTTATACATGTCCCCTGGGGCAGGACCCGGGTCCCCATACACTTTTTTGGCAATAACTTGCATATAAGCCTTTAAAATTAGCACTTTTGATTTTTCATGTTTGTGTCCCATAGACTTTAATGGTGTTCGCTTGTTCGTTCAAATTTTTTGCCTGTTCGCATGTTCAAACCAGGGGGTGTTCGGCTCATCCCTACTGAAATGTAAAAAAAAGAAAAAAGCTGGTAATTATTGGCTGTTAAGGAGCGGGCCGCCGCACCCTTAACAACCGATGACTCATTTAGCTGTCAGTGGGGTGCCCCAGTTGACAGTTGAAGTGTAAATGAAGTCCTGGCAATTGGAGCTGTCAAAAAATAAAAAGCAGCCAGGCAATGTTTATCAACAATATCAACAATATCAACTTCTGAAACAGAAAGATAAAAAAAAAAAATGTTATTGTATCTTTCTGTTTATTCATCTACAGATCATGTGATGAACTTCGATCTGCAGATGAAGTTTAAAAGCAACCTGTCAAGTAAAATTAAATTATAATTTTTTAAAATGAAATGTTCCTGTTTAACCACTTCAGCTCCGGAAGGATTTACCCACTTCCTGACCAGGCCATTTTTTGCGATACGGCACTGTGTCGCTTTAACTGACAATTGCGCGGACGTACAATGCTGTACCCAAACAAAATTGACCTCCTTTTTTTCCCCAAACAGAGCTTTCTTTTGGTAGTATCTGATTACCTCTGCGTTTTTTATTTTTTGCGCTATAAACAAAAGAAGAGCAACAATTTCGAAAAATAACCCACATTTTTTACTTTCTGCTATAAAACATTTCCCCAATAAAATTTAAAAAACAAATTTATTCATCAGTTTAGGCCCATATGTATTCTGCTACATATTTTTGGTAAAAAAAAAATCGCAATAAGCGTATATTGATTGGTTTGCGCAAAAGTTATTGCGTCTACAAAATAGTGGATAGATTTATGGCATTTTTATTATTTTTTTTTGTTTTTACTAGTAATGGCGGCGATCAGTGATTTTTAGTAGGACTGCGACATTGCGGCAGACAGTTCGGACACCTAACTGACATTTTTGACACTTTTTTGGGAACCAATGACATTATTACGGTGATCAGTGCTAAAAATATGCACTGTTATTGTACTAATGACACTGGCATGGAAGAGGTTAACATCAGGAGCGATCAAGAGGTTATAACAAAAAAGAGGAAAGGAAACTAATAGGATGGAGTACATCACGGTACCAACCGGCATTTATCCAAACACTCAATACAAGCTCAGTGACCAAAAAAGCATATGAAAAAAAAGAACACTGAGTCAGGAAGACGACACAGTACCAAGTGCCACATAGGTGAGCCCTGGGAAATAATTACCAGAATTGTATAATAATGAATTTAATAAATTTATTGAAAAAAGACCAATTGTAGAAAATACAACATTTCAACACCTAACACTATAAAATAAACAAATAAGTCTGGGGACAAGGACAAACAACAAACACACACAGGACAAAATGATAGACACCACCCAAATAGAATATAGTCACCAATAATGCACTGTATATACAGATAATGGTAAACGCATCACCAACCAAGCCTATATTGCATTTGATTGCCTTGAATCGAATGCGAATCTAAAGCTTGGTTGGTGATGTGTTTACCATTATCTGTACATACAGTGCATTTTTGGTGACTATATTCTATTTGGGTGGTGTCTATCATTTTGTCCTGTGTGTGTTTGTTGTTTGTCCTTGTCACTGCTGGGAATGATGGCGGGTCGGGTGACCCGCTGATTGGATCTGCCTCCGGCCAATGAGAGCGTGCGGGCCCACAAAAGCGAGTTCCTTTGCCGATGTACAGCTACGGCTATTTGCGGGAAAGAGCCACCTTGCCGCAGTAGAATTACGGCGGCTGGTCGGGAAGCAGTTAACCCCTTATTAACCCTTAATTTACTCTAATCAGCCTTCATTAACTCCTTATTCTCCTTCTCCATTTAATTAATATGTTCCTGCTGTTTTTTTTTTGTTCACTTCTATATTATAAACTATTAAAAAGTAAAACTTTTTTTTTTTGCTTGCTTTGTTTGTTAATATATTTACACCTTTAACATATATTTACAAGTTTCACATTGAAAAAAAAAACACAAAAAAAAAAAAATTAAAAATGATTGCATTTGTAAAAAACTTTTCAATGCCAAGGGGGTGAATACTTTTGCAAGGCACTGTAGATTTGAGCACACTGAAAAAAATGTTACAATTTACAACAGGGTATTTGATTGTCACAACATTTTGTTTTGTAGGTTGCAGAATGGATCTTTTTTACTTTGGAAGGAACAGCACAAGTATAGAAAAAGGAATGACCTATACATTCTATAGCAAATGGATGGCACAGTGGTCATTGCCATTCACTTGCATATGTTGTACCTTTGAAACATTGTATTCCTTTCTGCTTTTTTTCATGTGTGAAATAGGCAATAAAACTTTATCTAGTTTCAAAGAATTCTATAGCTTTATTTTCTTTCTGAGATAAGCTTTTATCCACTTATTTCATTAAAACTAACAGTTACATATTTACATAGTTGGTAAGGTTGAATAAAGACTCCAGTCCATCAGCTTCAACCTGTGTGGGTGTCTGTGTGTGGGTGTATAACTACGCTATATTGTCAAAAGTATTGGGACACCTGCCTTTACACGCGCATGAACTTTAAAGGCATCCCAGTCTTAGTCCGTAAGTTTCAATATTGAGTTGGTCCACCCTTTGCAGCTGTACCAGCTTCAACTCTTCTGGGAAGGCTGTCCACAAGGTTTAGAAGTAAGTCTATTGGAATGTTTGATCATTCTTCCAGAAGTGCATTTGTGAGCTCAGACACTGATGTTGGATGAGAAAGCCTGGCCCGCTCTAATTCATCCCACCGGTGTTCATCTCTTCTCCAGGGAGAATATGTTTAATGCTTGTAGTCGCTCCTCATAACTTAGGTCCTCCAGTCTCCTTATTAGCTTTGTTGCCCTTCTCTGGACTCGCTCCAGTTCAAGGATATCCTTGGTGATCAGAACTGGATAGCATACTCAAGATGTGGCTGAACCAGAATTTTTCTAAAGTGGTAGAATGCAGACTATTTAACCTCCTACTTGCATACCTTATTTGCCATGTAGTTGTCCACCCCTCTATTTAACTGAGGTCTTCGTGTAAACTTTAGGGATGAGCCGAACACCCCCCGGTTTGGTTCGCGCAGAACATGCGAACCCGCGAACCTCATTAAAGTCTATGGGACTTGAAAGTGAAAAACCAAAAGTGCTAATTTTAAAGGCTAATATGCAAGTTATTGTCATAAAAGGGTTTGGGGACCCGGGTCCTGCCCCAGGGGACATAAATCAATGCAAAAAAAAGTTTTAAAAACGGACGTTTTTTGGGAGCAGTGATTTTAATAATGCTTAAAGTGAAACAATAAAAGTGAAATATTCCTTTAAATATCGTGCCTGGGGGGTGTCTATAGTATGCCTGTAAAGTGGCGTTTTTTTTCTGTGTTTAGAACAGTCCCTTCACAAAATGACATTTCTAAAGGAATACAAGTGGTCTGGTATGGATATTAAGGTAAACCCTGCACCCAAATTAAAAAAAAAAAAAAAAAGGCGCGGGGGCCCCCATATACTCTGAACAGCAGCAGTATACAGTAGGTCCCTGGGTTACAAACATGATAGGGACTGTAGGTTTGTTCTTAAGTTGAATCTGTTTGTAATTTAGAACAGGTACATTTTATAAGTGTAGCTCCAGCCAAAAAATCTATTTTTAAGCTTTTTGGATAACAGAGGGAAGGGTCATCATCACCCCTGTAACATTTGTTTTGCTGTCTGTGCCCCTGTTCAGAAGATTTCACCTCACTTTCTGTCCCAATGACAATTGGATTTAGAAAATTTTGGGTTATTAGGGAAACAAGGATTGGTGATAAAGCATCAGTGGGGAGACACCTTTTTCCAATATTAACTCTTACAGGAGAGAATTTCCCTTCCTAGGGGTAGATTTCCTCTCACTTCTTGTTGTTACATATAGTAGTTACATAGTTACATAGTAGGTGAGGTTGAAAAAAGACACAAGTCCATCAAGTCCAACCTATGTGTGTGATTATGTGTCAGTATTACATTACATATTACATACATACCACCTCCTTGGGTCAGTTGATTGCCTCCCACAGCTTTAAATATCATCTCTACTCTGATGACACCCAAATCTATCTCTCCACCCCCCAGCTCTCTCCATCTGTCTCCTCACGCATTACCAACTTACTAGCAGACATATCAGCCTGGATGTCACATCACTTTCTCAAACTCAACCTATCCAAAACTGAGCTCATGATATTTCCTCCCTCAGGTGCCACTTCCTCTGATTTCCCTGTCAAGATCAATGGCTCAACTATCAACCCATCTCCCCACGCCAAGGTCCTAGGTGTAATCCTGGACTCTGAACTAACCTTTCGACCCCACATTCTATCACTATCCAAAGCTTGCCACCTCAATCTCCGCAACATCTCCAAGATACGCCCCTTCCTAACCAATGTCACCACAAAGCTTCTAATCCACTCTCTGGTCATCCCCCGCCTCGATTACTGCAACTCCCTCCTCATTGGTTTACCTCTAAATAGGCTATCCCCACTTCAGTCCATCATGAACGCTGCTGCCAGGCTCATCCACCACACAAACCGCTCAGCGTCTGCCACACCCCTCTGCCAATCTCTCCATTGGCTGCCACTCAGTCACCAAATTAAATTCAAGATACTAACTATAACTTACAAAGCCATCCACAACCTGGCCCCCAGCTACATCTCTAACCTAGTCACATAATACCAACCTAATCGTTCTCTTCGCTCCTCCCAAGACCTCCTGCTCTCAAACTCCCTTGTCACCTCATCCCATGCTCGCCTTCAGGACTTCTCCAGAGCCTCCCCCATCCTCTGGAATGCTCTACCCCAATCCGTCCGATTTTCTCCTACTTTATCCACCTTCAGACGATCCCTGAAAACTCATCTCTTCAGAGAAGCCTATCTGGCCCCCACCTAACAACTGTACATTTATCTTCTCAATCAGCACATCACCTATAGTTATTACCTCTTGTATCTCTTGACCTTCCCTCTTGGATTGTAAGCTCTAAGGAGCAGGGCCCTCTGACTCCTACTGTATCAAATTGTATTGTATTTGTACTGTTTACCCTCAAGTTGTAAAGTGCTACGTAAACTGTTGGCGCTACATAAATACTGTATAATAATAATAATAATAACAACATATCCCTGTATGTTGCGGTCATTCAGGTGATTATCTAATAGTTTCTTGAAGCTATCAATGCTCCCCGCTGAGACCACCGCCTGTGGAAGGGAATTCCACATCCTTGCCACTCTTACAGTAAAGAACCCTCTACGTAGTTTAAGGTTAAACCTCTTTTCTTCTAATTGTAATGAGTGGCCACGAGTCTTATTAAACTCTCTTCTGCGAAAAAGTTTTATCCCTATTGTGGGGTCACCAGTACAGTATTTGTAAATTGAAATCATATCCCCTCTCAAGCGTCTCTTCTCCAGAGAGAATAAGTTCAGCGCTCGCAACCTTTCCTCATAACTAAGATCCTCCAGACCCTTTATTAGCTTTGTTGCCCTTCTTTGTACTCGCTCCATTTCCAGTACATCCCTCCTGAGGACTGGTGCCCAGAACTGGACAGCATACTCCAGGTGCGGCCGGACCAGAGTCTTGTAGAGCGGGAGAATTATTGTTTTATCTCTGGAGTTGATCCCCCTTTTAATGCATGCCAATATTCTGTTTGCTTTATTAGCAGCAGCTTGGCATTGCATGCCATTGCTGAGCCTATCATCTACTAGGACCCCCAGGTCCTTTTCCATCCTAGATTCCCCCAGAGGTTCTCCCCCCAGTGTATAGATTGCATTCATATTTTTGCCACCCAAATGCATTATTTTACATTTTTCTACATTGAACCTCATTTGCCATGTAGTCGCCCACCCCATTAATTTGTTCAGGTCTTTTTGCAAGGTTTCCACATCTTGCGGAGAAGTTATTGCCCTGCTTAGCTTAGTATCGTCTGCAAATACAGAGATTGAACTGTTTATCCCATCCTCCAGGTTGTTTATAAACAAATTAAATAGGATTGGTCCCAGCACAGAACCCTGGGGAACCCCACTACCCACCCCTGACCATTCTGAGTACTCCCCATTTATCACCACCCTCTGAACACGCCCTTGTAGCCAGTTTTCAATCCATGTACTCACCCTATGGTCCATGCCAACGGACCTTATTTTGTACAGTAAACGTTTATGGGGAACTGTGTCAAATGCTTTTGCAAAATCCAGATACACCACGTCTACGGGCCTTCCTTTATCTGTTGTCTCCCTCCGTTTGTAAGTAGGAGTCCTTTGTAAGTCGGATGTTTGAAAATAGGGGACCGCCTGTATATACTATACGGCCTGCCCTATACACTCTGTGGAAAATTGGGCCTTAGGTGTTGGTGGTACCAGAACACTGTAAGCCTTCATAGTTACTCTTGGTGGGCGCTGCAACGGGTCCTGCTGTGAAATATTATATCAAGAATTGTAATTACATGTCCCTGTTAAACAGGGGCAGAAAAATTGGGCCTTAGGCGGTGGTGGTGGTGGCTCAACACTGTAAAGCCTCACAAATACTTTTGTTGAGCGCAGGAACAGGCCCTGCTGTGAAATATTACATCAAAAATTGTAATTACGCGCCCCTGTTAAACAGGGGCAGAAAAATTGGGCCTTAGGCGGTGGTGGTGCCACAACACTGCAAACCCTCACAGATACTCTTGTTGAGTGCAGAAATGAGCCCTGCTGTTAAATATTTGATCAAAAATTGTACCTACGTGCCCCTGTGAAACGGGGGCAGAAAAATTGGGCCTTAGGTAGTGGTGGTGGTACCCTGAACCGAAAATATTCTTAGAAGCTTTCATCATGAGAATTGAGGAGGAATAGGATAGTCACTCAGCATATGCAGTCTTCAAGGGATCCCACATCCATAGAAAAATCAATCGGTTACATCAGCATCAGGTGCTTGGTAGCTGGTGATCCAAGACTGATTCATTTTTATGAATGTGAGCCGATCAACAGAGTCTGTGGACAGGCGCACTCTGTGATTGGTTACAAAGCCTCCACCAGCACTGAATGTGCGTTCAGAAAGAATGCTGGATGCAGGACAGGCCAGTAGCTCAATTGCATATTGAGCAAGCTCTGACCAGTGGTCCATCCTCAAGACCCAGTAATTCTGGTGGAAAGGTCTCCAAGTCTGATCTTGCCCCTAGATATTCCTGCACCATGGAATTCAGACGCTGGTGATGGTTGCTGGAACCGATCAGACCGGGGTGCTGAGGACTGAAGAATTGCCTGAAGGCATTGGTCAGCCGGTCACCTTCTCCACCTCTCTTTCTGTGACTGAACAAAGCCTCAACAACACGTTGTCCAGCACCAGGAAATTGTAACCTCCCAGGCTCTGGAAACGCATTGCACAAACCTTTCTGCAAGGTCTCCCAAAGAAGTTCCATCCTCTGCTCCCTCTGCGAAGGCTGGATAAGTTCTGCAACCTTACCCTTGTAACGTGGATCAAGAAGAGTTGCCAGCCAGTAATGATCCATCTCCTTGATACCACAAATCCTAGGGTCCTTTCGCAGGCTTTGCAGGATCAGGGAGGCCATACAGCGTAGGTTTGCAGAGGCATTCGATCCTGAGTCCTCTGGGTCACTAAAGATCACATGATCCTCAACCACCTGCTCCCAGCCACGTACAACTCCATGGGTTTCTGGGGACTGCAAACGATCCCTTGAAGACTGCTGCTGATGCTGAGTGTTATCCTCCACCTCCATGCTGACACAATCCTCCTCCTCTTCTTCTTCCTGTGTGATCGGCGGGCCTGCAGGAATACTAGTATCTGGATAAAGGGGGCCTTGAGAGGTAAGGAAGTCCTCCTCTTCCTCCCGCTGTTCTGCCTCAAGTGCCCTGTCCATTATTCCACGAAGTGTGTGCTCCAACAGGAAGACAGGAGGGACAGTATCACTGATGCATGCACTGTCACTGCTCACCATCCTCGTGGCCTCCTCAAATGGTGACAGGAGAGTGCATGCATCCTTGATCAGTAGCCACTGGTGTGGCGAAAAAAAGCTAAGCTCCCCTGACCCTGTCCTGGTGCCAAACTCACAGAGGTACTCATTGATGGCCCTCTGCTGCGTGTGCAGCCGCTGCAGCATTGCCAACGTTGAGTTCCACCTGGTGGGCATGTCACAAATGAGGCAGTTCTTGGGTGGGTTGCATTCTCTTTGAATGTCAGCCAGCCGAGCACTGGCATTATATGACTGGCGAAAATGACCACAGACTTTCCTGGCCTGCCTAAGGAGATCCTGTAAGCCCGGGTACCTGCTCAAGAACCGCTGTACCACCAAATTCAGGATGTGAGCCAAACAGGGAACATGGATCAAGTGTCCCTGTCGAGAGGAGGTTGGTGCCATTGTCGCATACAACCATTACTGGCTGAAGCTGGAATGGCGTCAACCACCTCTGAGCCTTCCCCTGCAGAGCTGACAGAATCTCTGCCCCAGTGTGGCTCCTGTCCCCTAAGCAGACCAACTCAAGCACCGCATGGCATCTTTTTGCCTGAGTGCTTGAGTAGCCCCTTGAACGACTAAGGAGCACCGCTGGTTTAGAGGAGAAATCTGAAGAGGAAGAGGCCATAGAGGAAGAAGAAGAGGAGGGGGTGGAGGAGAGAGCTGTGGCAGAATCACCACTAGCATTTTGGAGGCGTGGTGGCGGAACAAGCTCCAACAATACTGAACCCTGTCCTGCATCCTTCCCAGCTGCCAGCGGTTACCCAGTGCGCCGTGAAAGAAAGGTAATGTCCATGCCTGCTGGACCATGAGTCAGCAGTAATATGTACCTTACTGCTGACCGCCCTGCCCAATGAGGCCAAGACAAATGGCCTTCCATGAAAAGAAATGGCATTTGGGAACCTGCCACTGAGGTACTGCACATTCCACACTTTCACGAAAAGGGGACAGAGTCTACCAGCTGAAAAGGCAGCAGTTGCAGTGCTAGCAATTTGGCCAAGCTAGCATTCAGACGCTGAGCATGTGGATGACTGGGACTGAATTTCTTTTGACGGTTTAGCAACTGGGGTAGGGAAATTTGCCTGCTAAAATCTGATGGAGGTGTACTGATAGCAGATTGGCTGCAAGTACTTTGGACACCTATTGCTATACCTTCATTCCTCTCAGTGCAGGTTTCTGAGAGGACTGGAGGTATAGTGGGGTTGGAGAACCCAGCTGATGAGGAGCAAGGAAAGGTCCACCTTGTTCTTTGATGTGGGTCTTTTAAGTGCTGTTGCCAATGGACTGCATGGGAGGTCGTCATATGTCTGGTCAAGCATACAGTGCCCAAGTGGCTGCTGTTTTGGCCACGCTTGATACGCTTCAGACATATGTTGCATACAGCAACGGTGCGATCTGCTGCACACGTGTCCAAAAAGACCCACACCAAAGAACTTTTCAAAATATGTGAGGAGTCAGCAGCGCCCTGCACCTGCTTAGCTCTGCGGTGTAATGCAATAGGGTGGCTGCCTTTAAGCTGCCCCCTGGAGGGCATTCTACCTCCTTGGAGATGTGCCTCCTCCTCTCTTCTATCAGGCACCCAAGTTGAGTCAGTGACCTCATCATCCCCTTCCTCCTCGTCACTGGAGCAAACTTGGCAGTATGCTGCAGCTGGGGGAACATGACTGCCAGTTTCTTGACCTTCTTGGGCACCCCCTCTCTCTAGGCTGATGTTACTCCCTTCCTCTACCTGGGTACCATCATTGGAGCCTTCAAATCTCTGCGCATCCTCCTGCAGCATGTACCCGACACTGTGGTCGAATAGTTCGGGGGACTCCTCCGGGCATGATGGTGGGGCTAGGGAAGGAGTTACTGTTGACATGGAGCCGATGGAATAGGCTGCTTTGGCAGCTGCATTGGCAGGCAAATTACTCTGAGCCTGGGTGACAGAGGACGAGGAGGCTTTGTTATGCATTCCACCAACTCTTCTGCATGTTGTGGCTCAATAACACGGCCAGCTGCAGGAAAAAAGGACAAGCGTGCCCCATGGCCATGTGCTGAGGATGCACTGTGTCCATGACCAGCACTGTTGAGTGTAGACACAGAGCCTGCTTGCCCTCTTTTAGTGGCCTGTGAGTAGGGATGAGCTTCGAGTTCGAGCTGAACAGCGAACAATTTGGGGTGTTCGCGGCAAATTCGAAAGCCGCGGAACACCCTTTAAAAGTCTATGGGAGAAATCAAAAGTGCTAATTTTAAAGGCTTATATGCAAGTTATTGTCATAAAAAAGTGTTTGGGGACCTGGGTCCTGCCGCAGGGGACATGGATCAATGCAAAAAAAAGTTTTAAAAACGGCCATTTTTTTAGGAGCAGCAATTTTAATAATGCTTAAAATGAAACAATAAAAGTGTAATATCCCTTTAAATTTCGTACCTGGGGGGTGTCTATAGTATGCCTGTAAAGGGTTGCATGTTTCCCGTGTTTAGAACAGTCTGACAGCTAAATGACATTTCAAAGGAAAACATAGTTACATAGTAGGTGAGGTTGAAAAAAGACACAAGTCCATCAAGTCCAACCTATGTGTGTGATTATGTGTCAGTATTACATAACATATCCCTGTATATTGCGGTCATTCAGGTGATTATCTAATAGTTTCTTGAAGCTATCAATGCTCCCCGCTGAGACCACCGCCTGTGGAAGGGAATTCCACATCCTTGCCGCTCTTACAGTAAAGAACCCTCTACGTAGTTTAAGGTTAAACCTCTTTTCTTCTAATTGTAATGAGTGGCCACGAGTCTTATTAAACTCTCTTCTGCGAAAAAGTTTTATCCCTATTGTGGGGTCACCAGTACAGTATTTGTAAATTGAAATCATATCCCCTCTCAAGCGTCTCTTCTCCAGAGAGAATAAGTTCAGTGCTCGCAACCTTTCCTCATAACTAAGATCCTCCAGACCCTTTATTAGCTTTGTTGCCCTTCTTTGTACTCGCTCCATTTCCAGTACGTCCCTCCTGAGGACTGGTGCCCAGAACTGGACAGCATACTCCAGGTGCGGGCGGACCAGAGTCTTGTAGAGCGGGAGAATTATCGTTTTATCTCTGCAGTTGATCCCCCTTTTAATGCATGCCAATATTCTGTTTGCTTTATTAGCAGCAGCTTGGCATTGCATGCCATTGCTGAGCCTATCATCCACTAGGACCCCCAGGTCCTTTTCCATCCTAGATTCCCCCAGAGGTTCTCCCCCCAGTGTATAGATTGCATTCATATTTTTGCCACCCAAATGCATTATTTTACATTTTTCTACATTGAACCTCATTTGCCATAGTAGTCGCCCACCCCATTAATTTGTTCAGGTCTTTTTGCAAGATTTCCACATCCTGCGGAGAAGTTATTGCCCTGCTTAGCTTAGTATCGTCTGCAAATACAGAGATTGAACTGTTTATCCCATCCTCCAGGTCGTTTATGAACAAATTAAATAGGATTGGTCCCAGCACAGAACCCTGGGGAACCCCACTACCCACCCCTGACCATTCTGAGTACTCCCCATTTATCACCACCCTCTGAACACGCCCTTGTAGCCAGTTTTCAATCCATGTACTCACCCTATGGTCCATGCCAACGCACCTTATTTTGTACAGTAAACGTTTATGGGGAACTGTGTCAAATGCTTTTGCAAAATCCAGATACACCACGTCTACGGGCCTTCCTTTATCTAGATGGCAACTCACCTCCTCATAGAAGGTTAATAGATTGGTTTGGCAAGAACGATTCTTCATGAATCCATGCTGATTACTGCTAATGATATCATTCTTATTACTAAAATCTTGTATATAGTCCCTTATCATCCCCTCCAAGAGTTTACATACTATTGATGTTAGGCTAACTGGTCTGTAATTCCCAGGGATGTTTTTTGGGCCCTTTTTAAATATTGGTGCTACATTGGCTTTTCTCCAATCAGCTGGTACCATTCCAGTCAATAGACTGTCTGTAAAAATTAGGAACAACGGTCTGGCAATCACCTGACTGAGTTCCCTAAGTACCCTCGGATGCAAGCTATCTGGTCCCGGTGATTTATTAATGTTAAGTTTCTCAAGTCTAATTTTAATTCCGTCCTCTGTTAACCATGTAGGTGCTTCCTGTGTTGTGTCATGAGGATAAACACTGCAGTTTTGTTTACTGAAGCCCCCCGATTCACTCGTGAAGACTGAGGAGAAGAATAAATTCAATACCTTTGCCATCTCCCCATCCTTTGTAACCAGATGTCCTTCCTCATTCTTTATGGGGCCAATATGGTCTGTCCTCCCTTTTTTACTGTTTACATACTTAAAGAATTTCTTTGGATTTTTTTTGCTCTCCTCCGCTATGTGTCTTTCATGTTCTATCTTAGCCATCCTAATTGCACCCTTACATTTCTTATTGCATTCTTTATAAATTCTGAATGCTGTGGATGATCCCTCAACCTTGTATTTTTTGAAGGCCTTCTCCTTTGCTTTTATATGCATTTTTACATTGGAGTTAAGCCATCCAGGATGTTTGTTCGCTCTTTTAAATTTATTACCCAATGGGATACATTGGCTAATGCCCTTATTTAACATGCTCTTAAAGCAAACCCATCTCTCCTCCGTATTCTTTGTTCCTAATATTTTATCCCAATTTATGCCTTTTAGCAAGGTTTGTAGTTTAGGGAAGTTGGCTCTTTTGAAATTCAGTGTCTTTGTGTTCCCTTCATGTCTCCTATTTGTGTGATTTATACTGAAACTAATTGACCTGTGATCGCTGTTACCTAAATTGCCCCGTATTTCCACATCTGTTATCAGGTCTGTATTGTTGGTAATCAGTAGATCTAGTAATGTTTTATTTCTAGTTGGTGCGTCTACCATCTGACCCATAAAATTGTCCTGCAAGACACTAAGGAACTGGCGAGCCTTAAATGAATGCACGGTTCCCTCCGCCCAGTCTATGTCTGGATAATTAAAATCCCCCATTATGATAACACTTCCCATCCTTGCTGCTAATCCAATTTGTGATAGGAGATCCGTCCCCACTTCCTCCCTCAGGTTAGGGGGCCTATAGCATACTCCCAGTATTATTTCCCCCTAGCTTCATCCCTTTGGAGCTCTACCCATAAAGATTCCACCTCCTCCCTAGCCCCCTCAGTGATGTCATCTCTCACATTCACTTGTACATTATTCTTGATATATAGGCATACCCCTCCCCCTTTTTTACCCTCTCTGTCCTTGCGGTATAGGGTATACCCTTGAATGTTTGCCAGCCAATCATGAGAGCTGTTGAACCAGGTCTCTGAAATTCCCACAAAATCCAAATCCTCCTTGTACAACAGTATCTCTAGTTCACCCATCTTGTCCGCCAGGCTCCTGGCATTGGTGAACATGCCACACAGTTTAGACCGGTCGCATATTGTCCTCGTATTGGGTGTTTCAAGATTGCAACTTGGACTTGCTACTATACTCACCTTGTGTTTTTGTGCTTTGGTTAACCTACCACTAATGCCCCCAATACTACCCTCTGGAATATCTTCCGCGCTGACTATCACTGTCTCTGGACCCTCCCCCCATCGCCTAGTTTAAAAACCCCTCTAACTTTTTGGCCATCTTCATTCCCAGCAGATCTGCACCCTCCTCATTTAGGTGCAGTCCGTCCCTTCTATAGTACCGGTTACCGACTGAGAAGTCGGCCCAGTCCTCCAGGAACCCAAACCCCTCCTTACTACACCAGCTCTTCAGCCACTTGTTTACTTCCCTAATCTCCCTCTGCCTCTCTGGTGTGGCTCGATGTACCGGTAGTATTCCTGAGAACACTACCTTGGAGGTCCTTTTCCTCAATTTAGCTCCTAAGTCCCTAAAATCGTTCTTTAGGACACTCCATCTGCCTCTGACTTTGTCATTGGTGCCAACATGCACCATGACAGTCGGGTCTTCCCCAGCCCCTCCCAGTAATCTGTCCACAAGATCCGTGATGTGCCGAACCCGAGCGCCCGGTAGACAACATACTGTTCGGCGCTTCAGGTCTTGGTTACAGATTGCCCTCTCTGTCCTTCTAAGAATTGAGTCCCCTACCACCAGAATCTGTCTTTCCTTTCCCTTTGCTGCCCCCCCCCACTCTCACTGGAGGAGTTCTTCCCCTGGCAGCTAGGAGAGTCCCTCATCTCCAGCAGTGCTGGTCCCTGACTGGTTTCACCAATGTCACTCAATGGAGCGTACTTATTGGGATGCTCCAGTCCTGGATCGGCCTCCCTGGCACTTCCCCCTCTACCCCTCCTGACTGTCACCCATCTACTCTTTGCTAGTGCCTGCACCTCTTTGTCTCCACCCGCCTCTGTGCTGGCCCCTGCAGCCACCTGCCGTGTACGTTCCTGGCTCACCTTTAGTATGGAGGGACTTCTCAGTGCTGACAGTTGCTTCCCCAGATTCAGAACCTGGGCTTCCAGGGAAACAATGTGCTTACATTTTGCACAGCAGTATTCGCCCTCGATCGGATGATCAAGGAACGCATACATGCGGCAAGATGTACAAAGAGTCGCCTCTCCACACCCGCCGGGCATCGTACCTATTAAATTTGGTGAGGATTTGGGGATTTTACCCTGTCCAAATTACCTAACAACTAGCTTCCTGGCACTAATACTCAAGACAATACACAAGTACACGACAAGACAATACACAGGTACACAATACACAAGTACTAACGATCCACACACACTACTCAGACAACACTCAGATACTCACACTACACAGGTACTATGACCCCTGTTATAACCTCCTGTTTTAACCTCTTGTTTTTAACTCCCACTTAATCCAGCTCCACTTACACCAAGCTCCACAGCTTCAAACTGAGCACGCTCAGACTGAGTCACCAAGCTCCACAGCTTCAAACTGAGCACCAAAACAAGTCATTTAAAACTACTCGCAGCTATTAATGAATTGCCGGTACGACAATACACAATTAATTCAGTACGACAATAAAAGTTCATTGATAAAAAGGCATGGGAATTCCCCACAGGGGAACTCTAACCAAAATCAAAATTAAAAAAGACCACATTTTTTTTTAAAAATTACAAAACCGTTTTATATTTTGTTAATACATTTTGCAAACAGGTATTTTTTCTCCTTCATTGATGTACGCTGATGAGGCTACACTGATGGGCACTAATAAGGCGGCACTGATGGGCACTGATAAGGCGACACTGATGGGCACTAATAGGCGGCACTGATGGGCACTAATAGGCGGCACTGGTGGGCGCTGATAGGTGGCACTGGTGGGCACTGAGAGGTGGCACTGATGGGTGGCACTGAAGGGCACTAATAAGTGGCACTGATAGGTGGCACTGATAGCTGGCACTGATGAGCATTGATAGGTGGCAGTGATGGGCACTGATCGGCACTGGTAGGTGACACTGATAGGCAGCACTGCTAGGTGGCACTGATGAGGCACTGATTGGCACCACTGGTGGGCATTGATAGGTGGCACTCTTGGGCATTGATAGGTGGCACTGATTGCTGGCACTTATGTACTGGTGGGCACTGATTGGTGGGCACTGATTTGTGGCACTGGCAAGTGGCACTCACAGGTGGTACTAGTGGGCACATATGAGGCGGCTTCACCTCTTCCTCTTCGGGACCGATGTCCCTTCAACAGAAGCCGGTGATTGGCTTTTTTTTCTCCTCACGTTGTCAGCGTGAGAAGAAAAAAAAACGATTACCGATCTTCTGTTTACATTACGTGATCAGCTGTCATTGGCTGACAGCCGATAACGTTGTAAGGTATCAGGATCGACCCCTTACTCCGATCTATGAGACTCGGGTGATCACAGCATGCATCGTGCGCCCCCTTCGGGGGGGGGGGGTGTGGTGAGCATGCAAAGGAACATTCAATAGACGTGCTCCCGGCAAAGCAGATCCGCACTGTAGCTGTCATTTGGCTATAGCACGGATCTGAAGTAGTTAAGCATTTATGGGGGGGCTGTATCAAATGCATTGATATCCAGATACACCACATCCACAGGTCTTCCTCTATCTAGATGATAGTCCACTTCTTCACAGAATGTTATTAGATGTTTTGCAGATGCTATAACTTTTGCGCAGACAAATCAATATATGCTTATTGCGATTTTTTTTTTTACCAAAAATATGTAGAAGAATACATATTGGCCTAAACTGAAGAAGACATTTTTTTTGTGGATATTTATTATAGCAAAAAGTAAAAAAAAGATTGTTTTTTTTCAAAATTGACGTTTTTTTTGTATATACCGCAAAAAATAAAAACCTCAGAGGTGACCAAATACCACTAAAAGAAAGCTCTATTTGTGGGAAAAAGGGACATAAATTTTGTTTGGGTAAAGCGCTGCACGACCGTGTAATTGTCAGTTAAAGCGATGCAGTGCCGTATAGCAAAAAAATAGCCTGGTCAGGAAGGGGGCAAATTCTTCCAGGGCTGAAGTGGTTAAGAGCACTCAGCATTTGGAATGCTCTTCAAAGAGCATTTAACCCCACGGTAGTGCACCACAACAGCATGCCATTTTATCAGAAATGTAAAGTTAGATTTTCGGGGGGGTCCTGTCAGGTAGGCTGCACTGGGCTTTCTTGATTTCTTGCCACAGCCCTAACAGTGTGTGGTACAAAGTTGACAGGCAATTT
Source organism: Aquarana catesbeiana (assembly GCF_042186555.1). Lineage (NCBI taxonomy): Eukaryota > Metazoa > Chordata > Amphibia > Anura > Ranidae > Aquarana > Aquarana catesbeiana. Next base: position 64,842,304 of record NC_133325.1, on the reverse strand, counting down.
CCAAAGTAGGGGCAGACAAATAGTTAGGGCAGGCAGCAAAAAGTGTAGTAAAAAAAAAGGTCAAAATTGGTTGTGAGGAATGCAGGAGCACGGGAACTAACATGTACTTTAGGCCGGCCACAGACAGTTCAAATCTTGGCTGGTTCAGTAGGTAATGGCCAAGATTTGAACCGTGTGTGGGCAGGCTGAATGTACCAAGTAAATCGATCACTCAACTTGGGTACAACGAGCCTGCCAGATTCACTCATTTTTGCTTACGGCTGCTATAGCCGCTAGCAATAATCACTGTCTTCTCCTGGCAGGGATGGCTTCCTCTGCTGGGAGTAGACAATTGCTTGGCAGGAGAGATTCCCCTGTCAGCACTATATGCGGTTGCAGGAAAGAAATTTGCAACGTCTATGGCTGGCCTTAGCTTTGTGATAGAATTAACCTATTGTTAAAGCAATGGGTGTTGGCTTGAGCATGGGGACTGAGTGTGTAACTACTATACAGTGTTGCCAACTGCCCATATTTTTACAGGCAGCCCGTAAAAACAGGGCACTTTTTCTCCTGCCCGTAAAAGCCCGTAGTAGGAGAAAAGTGCCTGTAAAAAATGGCTGCGATCGGCTCAGGTCAAAACTGCACATGCACAATTCTGGATATCTCCGAGCTGATCTGATCCTGCGTTGACCCTGCATTCGGCCAGTGCCAGCGGGCAGTGCTCGGCCGCCAGGGGAGGGTGGGTCTGACAGAGGCTGTGTGCTGGCTGAGTTGGTGTGCCTATTTGCTGCTACAAGGCGAGCCGCACCCCGACCGCAAGGATGATGTCATGGGAGCCAAGAGGGCAGATGGAGGATCCTCATGGAGTGGACAGTGCAGGTAGCTGCTGCTGGCATACGTGTGATCAGAGAAACAGTGCAGACTTGGACCCCCAGACTCCGAACGGACACACAGGCCCTGGCCAGCAGTGCAAGGCAGCAAACTCTGGTGAATGCACAAGGTACTCAGAGACAGAGTGAGTGACTCAGAGAGACACAGACAGGCATGAAGGCAATCCCAGAAGGCGTGATGGTGACGGTGGGAATTGAGAAATTATTAAATTAAATAATTGCAGTGACTAGTCACTCAAACCAGCTCATTTCAGGCAGGCAGCAGGCCAGGCACACTGGCAGCGCCACTGTGACAGTCAGACAGGAAGAGCTCAGGGCCAGCCCAGGCAGAGCCCCCCTGGCTCCTGCCCTCTGCCCTGCCGCACAACTACCACCTAGCCCCACCTGTGAATGCTTGCTAATGCTATGTAAAGTTTGGTTGCTGGCTGGGGCAGATTAGGACACACTATCGTTGGGTGGGCGTGATATGCAGTGGACACTGAAGTGGGGGGGGGGGGGCAGGAGGACACTACTCTGTGGGGCAGTGTTGCCAACCGCCTGTTGTTTTGTATATCCGAGCTGACATCAAGCTGACACCAAGACACGTAACTATACTTTGACAAGCAGGCTGAACTGTGTTTGCTTTCCTCTCCATGGCTTGTCATGCAGCTGATGAGTGATTCATACCATTTGTCCATGATATATCCGTGGGTATCTGACATTACATATGATGACAAACTTATTATTCATCTTTATTTCTTGAACCATTTAGAGGTTAGCCCATGAAATCAGCGCCATGTACATATTTTTCATACCACATTCAATAAATATATGTGCCTTTTGATCCATGGACTGTAGTCCCTCGGAATTTTTGATCCATGCAGCATTGCTGCTTTCTGTATATTCGTTTATAGGACTGCCTGGCATTCGGTGGTGCCATTAAACCCTATTGTTTATTTGCTTATTGCAGTGAATCTATATGCTATATATAGATGCATAGATGGTGTCTAGACTCATTGCTTCTATAGACAATGTTGCCTTTTAGTGGTGAAAGGTGGGGGTATTGTTTAATTTTTCAATATAAATTTTATAATTTTTTCTATAATAAGCTTTTGTGTATTTTGTTAATTGTTTTTTTGCATTATTGTGATACAATTTCCCTTTGGCTCTAATATGTGGTACTTTGAACCATACCCTCTACCTTGGTATGTTTCAGTTTTTTCATGTTAAAAATATGGCTGTCCGCAGCCCCTGACCACCTCCTGTACAATGTCCGCGGCTCCTGACCACTTCCTGTACAATGTCTGCAGCCTCTGACCACCTCCTGTACAATGTCTGCAGCCTCTGACCACCTCCCGTACAATGCCCGTACAATGTCCGCAGCCTCTGACTACCTCCTGTACAATGTCTGCAGCCTCTGACCACCTCCCGTACAATGTCCACAGCCCTTGACCACTTACTGTACAATGTCCGCAGCCTCTGATCTGAACACCTCCTATACAATGTCCGTAGCCTCTGACCACCTCCCGTACAATGTCCGCAGCCTCTGACTACCTCCTGTACAATGTCTGCAGCCTCTGACCACCTCCCATACAATGTCTGCAGCCCATGACCACCTCTTGTACAATATCCGCAGCCTCTGACCACCTCCTGTACAATGTTCGAAGCCCCTGACCACCTCCTGTACAATGTCCGCAGCCTCTGATCTGACCACCTCCTGTAGAATGTCTGCAGCCTCTGATCTGACCACCTCCTGTACAATGTCTGCAGCCTCTGATCACCTCCCGTACAATGTCCGCAGCCTCTGATGTGACCACCTTCTGTACAATGTCCGCAGCTTCTGACTACCTTCTGTACAATATCTGCAGCAGCTGACCACTTACCTTAGTGTATTCACTCAGCGGAAGGTGGTCACAGATTTCCCCCCACATCATGACTAGAGACCACCTTATATCAGAGTTCCCAGAATTCCCCTTTACATCAGTCTACAGGATTCCCCCTTACAGTGCAAGGGGGAACTCTGCATGCCCTGATGTAAGTGGGAAATCTGATGTATAGGGAAACGCAGTGAACTCTCTATTATAAGGTCGTCACTGGTCACCAGAGCCCCCCTTACATCAGAGTTCCCCCTTAGATCATGATCTGCAGCGTTCCCTTTCACTGTAAGGGGGAATCCTGCAGACTCTGATATATGGGGAAACTCTGTGCTGGCTGGGTTATATTAACCTGACCTTCATGTAAATGGAAAAATATGGTTTTTGACTTTTGTTTAACTTAAACACATTGCTAATAGCAGCCAATGACAGCTGATCACATGATGTAAACAAAAGCTCGGTAATCGTTTTTTTTTTCTCCTCACGCTAACAGCGTGAGGAGAAAAAAAAGCCGATCACCAGCTTATGTGCAAGGGACATCAGTCCTGAAGAGGAAGAGGCAATTCTGCCCCATCTGTGTCCACCAGTACCCCCTGCCAGTCCCGCCTGCCATTGCCACCTGCCAGTGCCCACCAGTGCCACCTATCAATGCCCACAAGTGCCACCTATCAATGCCCACCAGAGGTGCCAATCAGTGCCACCTAGCAGTGCTGCCTATCAGTGTAACCAGCCAGTGCTGATCAGTGCCCATTATTGCCACCCATCAGTGCCCATCACTGCCACCCATCAGTGCCCATCACTGCCACCTATCAGTGCCCATCAGTGCTGAATCATCAGCGTACATCAATGAAGGAGAAAAATTACCTGTCTGCAAAATTTTATAACAAAATATAAAAAAATATAATTTTTTTTAAAAAATTCGGTCTTTTTAAATGTATTTAACAAAAAATAAAAACCACAGATGTGATCAAATACCACCAAAAGAAAGCTCTATATGTGGGAAAAAATTATAAAAATTTTATTTGGGTACAGTGTTGTATGACCGCGCAATTGTCATTCAAAGTGCATCAGCGCTGAAAGCTGAAAATTGGTCTGGACAGGAGGGGGTTTAAGTGCCCAGTAAGCAAGTGGTTAATAACTGCACAATACACACACCTATGCCCTGTGTCCTGTACGATATGCACTCCTAAGCCCTGTGTCTTGTGCAATATGCACTCCTGAACCCTATGTCCTGTGCGATATGCACTCCTGAGCCCTATGTCCTGTGCGATATGCACTCCTGAGCCCTATGTCCTGTGCGATATGCACTCCTGAACCCTATGTCCTGTGCGATATGCACTCCTGAGCCATCTGTCCTCTGTTATATGAACTTCTAAGCCCTGTGTCTTGTGCAATATGCACTCCTGAGCCTTATGTCCTCTGTGATATGCACTCCTAAGTCCTGTGTCTTGTGCAATATACACTCCTGAACCCTATGTCCTGTACGAAATGCACTCCTGAACCCCATGTCCTGTACGATATGCAATCCTGAGCCCTATGTCTTGTGCAATATGCACTCCTGAACCCTATGTCCTGTACGATATGCACTCCTGAGCCCTATGTCCTGTACGATATGCACTCCTGAGCCCTATGCCCTGTGCAATATGCACACCCAAACCCTATGTCCTCTCTAATATGCACGCCTAAGCCCCGTGTCCTGTGCAATATGCACTCCTAAGCCCTGTGACCTGTGCAATATTTACTCCTGAGCCCTATGTCCTGTGCGATATGCACTCCTGAGTCCTATGTCCAGTGTGATATGCACTCCTGAGCCCTGCGTCCAGTGCAGGTTGGATTCCTGAGCACTGCACAAAATGCACTCTTGCACCCTCTTGAGTCCTGCATAATATACACTGTTGAGCACTGCACAATACACATTCCTGAGCCCAGCGCCCTATTTGATAAGCACTCCTGAACACTTCACAATATGCACTCCTGAGCCCTGCATCCTGTTCGATTCACACTCCCAAGGCCTTACACAGTATACACTCCTAAGCCCTGCTCCCTGTGTGATATGTATTCCTTAACCCTATGCGATGTGCACTCCTGAGGCCTGCACAATATACACTCCTGCTCCCTGTGTGATACACACTCCTGAACCTTGCACGTTGCATGATATGCAATCCTGAGCTCTGTACTCTGTGTTATGCATTCCTGAACTTTGCACCTGTCCTATATGTGGTTCTGAGCCCTGACCACACCCACTATTTGGCATGGCCTGCCGCTTTACCCTCTCTTCCTGGGAATGTTGGCACCAGCAATTGGTTGTGTCCTTTTAAAATGTAAAGAGTAGAAGTAATTGCATTTGCTCACAATTTCCTTGTATGATGCTTTTTGGAAT